>NC_091984.1:165330080-165355581 GCF_044704955.1 Pristiophorus japonicus
TTTTTTTCCAAAAGGTGGCATGTCCGGCCACTTACGTCTGTTTTGAAAGTTTAGGCAGTGAAAACTTACTCCAAACTAACTTAGAATGGAGCAAGTGTAGATTTTTGTATGCTCAGAAAAACCTTGCCTACACTTAGAAAATCAGGCATAGGTTACAAATCAGGCGTAGGGAATGGGGGGGGGGGGGGGGGGGGGTTTACAAACATTAAACACTTCAGTTTTACAAATAAAGAGCCATCATCAAGAATAAATGATAAATACATCAATAAATCAACCAATAAATCAATCAAAAAAAATTAATGAAAAATTTAAAAAAAATCAATAAATAAAACATTTTCTACTTACCGACTGCAGCACCAGGAGCCCTCCAACAGTGTGCTGGGACGGGCCCTCCCCACCTCCCTTCCCCCCCCCCCCCCCGCCTCTCTTCCCCCCTGTGTGTCTCTGTCTGTGTGTGTCTCTCTCTCATTCTCTGTCTGTCAGTATCAGTGTTTCTGACAGTGAAGGGGGGGGGGGGAAGGAGGGAGAGGGAGAGGAGGAAAAGGAGGAGGATAGGGAGGGAGGGGGGAGGGAGGGAGAGGGAGAGGAGGAAAAGGAGGAGAGGGAAGGAGGAGGAGAGGGAGGGAGGAGGAGGAGAGGGAAGGAGGAGGGAGGAGAGGGAGGGAGGAGGGAGGGGGAGGAAGGGAGGCAAGGGGGGGGGGAGGGAGGCGAGGAGAAGGAAGGGAGGCGAGGGGGAGGGAGGGAGGCGAGGGGGAGGGAGGGAGGCGAGGGGGAGGCGAGGGGGAGGGAGGGAGGCGAGGGGGAGGGAGGGAGGGAGGCGAGGGGGAGGGAGGGAGGGAGGCGAGGGGGAGGGAGGGAGGGAGGCGAGGGGGAGGGAGGGAGGGAGGCGAGGGGGAGGGAGGGAGGGAGGCGAGGGGGAGGGAGGGAGGGAGGCGAGGGGGAGGGAGGGAGGGAGGCGAGGGGGAGGGAGGGAGGGAGGCGAGGGGGAGGGAGGGAGGGAGGCGAGGGGGAGGGAGGGAGGGAGGCGAGGGGGAGGGAGGGAGGGAGGGAGGCGAGGGGGAGGGAGGCGAGGGGGAGGGAGGCGAGGGAAGGAGGCGAGGGAGGGAGGCGAGGGAGGGAGGCGAGGGGAGGGAGGCGAGGGAGGGAGGCGAGGGAGGGAGGCGAGGGAGGGAGGGAGGCGAGGGAGGGAGGCGAGGGAGGGAGGCGAGGGAGGGAGGGGAGGGAGGGAGGCGAGGGGGAGGGAGGGAGGCGAGGGGGAGGGAGGGAGGCGAGGGGGAGGGAGGGAGGCGAGGGGGAGGGAGGGAGGCGAGGAGGAGGGAGGGAGGCGAGGGGGAGGGAGGGAGGCGAGGGGGAGGGAGGGAGGCGAGGGGGAGGGAGGGAGGCGAGGGGGAGGGAGGGAGGCGAGGGGGAGGGAGGGAGGCGAGGGGGAGGGAGGGAGGCGAGGGGGAGGGAGGGAGGCGAGGGGGAGGGAGGGAGGCGAGGGGGAGGGAGGGAGGCGAGGGGGAGGGAGGGAGGCGAGGGGGAGGGGGGGAGGGAGGGAGGCGAGGGGAGGGAGGGAGGCGAGGGGGAGGGAGGGAGGCGAGGGGGAGGGAGGGAGGCGAGGGGGAGGGAGGGAGGCGGGGAGGGAGGGAGGCGAGGGGGAGGGAGGGAGGCGAGGGGGAGGGAGGGAGGCGAGGGGGAGGGAGGGAGGCGAGGGGGAGGGAGGGAGGCGAGGGGGAGGGAGGGAGGCGAGGGGGAGGGAGGGAGGCGAGGGGGAGGGAGGGAGGGAGGGAGGCGAGGGAGGGAGGCGAGGGAGGGAGGCGAGGGAGGGAGGCGAGGGAGGGAGGCGAGGGAGGGAGGGAGGCGAGGGAGGGAGGCGAGGGAGGGAGGCGAGGGAGGGAGGCGAGGGAGGGAGGCGAGGGAGGGAGGGAGGCGAGGGAGGGAGGCGAGGGAGGGAGGCGAGGGAGGGAGGGGGAGGGAGGGAGGCGAGGGGGAGGGAGGGAGGCGAGGGGAGGGGGGAGGGAGGGAGGCGGGGGGGAGGGAGGGAGGCGAGGGGGAGGGAGGGAGGCGAGGGAGGGAGGGAGGCGAGGGGGAGGGAGGGAGGCGAGGGGGAGGGAGGGAGGCGAGGGGGAGGGAGGGAGGCGAGGGGGAGGGAGGGAGGCGAGGGGGAGGGAGGGAGGCGAGGGGGAGGGAGGGAGGCGAGGGGGAGGGAGGGAGGCGAGGGGGAGGGAGGGAGGCGAGGGGGAGGGAGGGAGGCGAGGGGGAGGGAGGGAGGCGAGGGGGAGGGGGGAGGGAGGGAGGCGAGGGGGAGGGAGGGAGGCGAGGGGGAGGGAGGGAGGCGAGGGGGAGGTAGGGAGGCGAGGGGGAGGGAGGGAGGCGAGGGGGAGGGAGGGAGGCGAGGGGGAGGGAGGGAGGCGAGGGGGAGGGAGGGAGGCGAGGGGGAGGGAGGGAGGCGAGGGGGAGGGAGGGAGGCGAGGGGGAGGGAGGGAGGCGAGGGGGAGGGAGGGAGGCGAGGGGGAGGGAGGGAGGCGAGGGGGAGGGAGGGAGGCGAGGGGGAGGGAGGGAGGCGAGGGGGAGGGAGGGAGGCGAGGGGGAGGGAGGGAGGCGAGGGGGAGGGAGGGAGGCGAGGGGGAGGGAGGGAGGCGAGGGGGAGGGAGGGAGGCGAGGGGGAGGGAGGGAGGCGAGGGGGAGGGAGGGAGGCGAGGGAGAGGGAGGGAGGCGAAGGGGAGGGAGGGAGGCGAGGGGGAGGGAGGGAGGCGAGGGGGAGGGAGGGAGGCGAGGGGGAGGGAGGGAGGCGAGGGGGAGGGAGGGAGGCGAGGGGGAGGGAGGGAGGCGAGGGGGAGGGAGGGAGGCGAGGGGGAGGGAGGGAGGCGAGGGGGGAGGTGAGGTGGAGGAGAGGGAGGGAGGGAAGAGAGGGAGGAGAGGAGAAGGGAGGAGAGGAGAAGGGACGAGAAGGAAGAGAAGGGACGAGAAGGAGGGGGAGAAGGGAGGGAGAGAGGAGAGAGGGAGGGGGAGAGGAGAGAGGAGAGAGGAGAGAGAGGATGAACGGGCCCGGCCCGACCCAAGACTTCGGGCGGGGCCCGCCTCCAGCACCGAAGTTAAAGGTAGGTGGCCGGGGGTTGGGTCGAGTCGGGTCCTGGGGAGGGTGGGTCAGGTCCGGGGGAGAGCGGGAGTCGAGTTGGGTCGGGTCCAGGGGGGGGGGGGGGGGGGCGTGAGTCGGGTCGGGGGGGGAAGTCGAGTTGGGGGAGGGAGCAGGAGTCGGGTTGGGTCGGGTCCAGGGGGGGAGGGAGCGGGAGTCGGGTCGGGGGGGAGAGCGGGAGTCGGAGTCGGGTCCGGGGGGAAAGCGGGAGTCGGAGCGGGAGCTGCGGACGGTTTGAGAGAGCCAGCTGTAGTATGCCTGTGCATAGGTCCCGGCACTGTTTTTAACGCAGGTACCTGGCTCCGCCCCCCACAGCTCGTGCTGTGCCGCGCCCAGCTCCAGAGGACCTGCAGGGAGCCGGAGAATCTGTAAGTATTTTTTAGGCGCAATTTTGGGCGCGAAAAACGGGCGTCCAGGTCGGGGCTGCGCCGTTCCAGGCGCGGCCCGAAACTTGGGCCCGATGTTTCCACTTGTCAGGGAGTCCAAAACTAGGGGTGATAAAGTAAGATAGTCACTAATAAATCCAACAAGGAATTCAGGAGAAACTTCTTTACCCAGAGTGGTGAGAATGTAGAACTTGCTAACACATGGAGTGGTTAAGGCAAATAGCATTTAAGTACATGAGTGAGATAAAATAGAAGGCTATGATGATTTTGGAAAGAGGTGACATGATAGGTCCAAGTCAGCATGGATTTGTGAAAGGGAAATCATGCTTGACAAATCTTCTGGAATTTTTTGAGGATGTTTTCAGTAGCGTGGACAAGGGAGAACCAGTTGATGTGGTATATTTGGACTTTCAGAAGGCTTTCGACAAGGTTCCACACAAGAGATTAATGTGCAAAGTTAAAGCACATGGGATTGGGGATAGTGTGCTGACATGGATTGAGAACTGGTTGTCAGACAGGAAGCAAAGAGTAGGAGTAAATGGGCACTTTTCAGAATGGCAGGCGGTGACTAGTGGGGTACCGCAAGGTTCTGTGCTGGGGCCCCAGCTGCTTACATTGTATATTAATGATTTAGACGAGGGGATTAAATGTAGTATCTCCAAATTTGCGGATGACACTAAGTTGGGTGGCAGTGTGAGCTGCGAGGAGGATGCTATGAGGCTGCAGAGCGACTTGGATAGGTTAGGTGAGTGGGCAAATGCATGGCAGATGTAGTATAATGCGGATAAATGTGAGGTTATCCACTTTGGTGGTAAAAACAGAGAGACAGACTATTATCTGAATGGTGACAGATTAGGAAAAGGGAAGGTGCAACGAGACCTGGGTGTCATGGTACATCAGTCATTGAAGGTTGGCATGCAGGTACAGCAGGCGGTTAAGAAAGCAAATGGCATGTTGGCCTTCATAGCGAGGGGATTTGAGTACAGGGGCAGGGAGGTGCTGCTACAGTTGTACAGGGCCTTGGTGAGGCCACACCTGGAGTATTGTGTACAGTTTTGGTCTCCTAACTTGAGGAAGGACATTCTTGCTATTGAGGGAGTGCAACGAAGATTCACCAGACTGATTCCCGGGATGACGGGACTGACCTATCAAGAAAGACTAAATCAACTGGGCTTGTATTCACTGGAGTTCAGAAGAATGAGAGGGGACCTTATAGAAACATTTAAAATTCTGATGGGTTTAGACAGGTTAGATGCAGGAAGAATGTTCACAATGTTGGGGAAGTCCAGAACCAGGGGTCACAGTCTAAGGATAAGGGGTAAGCCATTTAGGAGCGAGATGAGGAGAAACTTCTTCACCCAGAGAGTGGTGAACCTGTGGAATTCTCTACCACAGAAAGTTGTTGAGGCCAATTCACTAAATATATTCAAAAAGGAGTTAGATGTAGTCCTTACTACTAGGGGGATCAAGGGGTATGGTGAGAAAGCAGGAATGGTGTACTGAAGTTGCATGTTCAGCCATGAACTCATTGAATGGTGGTGCAGGCTCGAAGGGCCGAATGGCCTACTCCTGCACCTATTTTCTATGTTTCTATGTTTCTATGATAGGGTGTGGGGGCTGGTATGGAGCACAACCACCAGCACAGAGTGGTTAATGGCCGGTTTCCGTGCTATGAATGCTATGTAATTTGAACAGTTTTTTTCTCCCTTTCGCTTGTTGTTTATTATACTTTGTAATTGACAAATGCCCATAACCCTGTGCAAGTTATTTTCTGTGAGCAATTTACAGATATCAACAATTGCAGGGAAAGCAGTGTAGGAATACTGGGATACAGGTAGAACATATCCACATTCTTATTACCTATTGTTCTCCTTTCCCTCCCTGTTGTGCATCACCAATTTCTAAAGATTTAGCAGACGTTAACTGTAGCTCCTCCATTTGCATTGAAGCAACGGGTCTCAGTAAAGCTGGAGGGGGCAGTTTCGCAATTCAGATCTCGACTTTGTCAGAGCACAGTTTGAACAGGGGATGGGCCTGTAACTGGGCATGTTGGCCTGGCTTTCCCCTTTCCAGGTGCTGCCAGGGGCGCTGTCTACTGTGTACAATTATGGCACTCTTCAAAGACATGGATGTACTAGAAAGTGATGAAACCAGTGGTGAGGAGGATGCCAGGGTTCACAATGTTGTTAAATCTGTTTTTATTGGTTAAAAAAGATAAAGGCTAGTATCCAGGTATTGAAATGCATGGATACCTTACAACATAAAGTGTGAGTGTGATGAAATGGTTACGGATGAAGTTGAAAGAAACACAGGAGTGCCAGTAGGGTCAACATTCAGCATGTCCACGCAGTGCAGCACACTAAGTAAAGAATGTCAATTTACAAACTGCATACTGAAAACAGTGCAATACAAGTTAGAGGAAGCTGTGATGAAACTACAGTGCTCTGCTCAGACTACATCTTCAATACCACGTTCAGTTCTGGTCGGCATGAAACAAAGGAGATATTTCAAGTTCTGGAGGCAGTAGAAGAAGAACACAAGGCTGGTTCCCAGTGTCAGGGGTCTGAGTTATGAGAAACTTGGGCTTTCAAGCCTGTAAAGGAGGGGTCTGAATAATGATCTTAGAGATATACAAGACAGTTAGTGGTATGGAAAATAATCCTACTTTGAATTAAACAGTGGGAGCAGGACAAGGGAACACAAGTTCAAACTAGTAAGAGGAAACTTTAGAACTGAAAGAGGTTTTTCTTCAGAGATGGACTTGGACTTCTGAGCAAAAAGATGGAAGTGAAAACCCGAGACCCATTTAAGAAATAACTTAAGATGCTGCAATCATGGGGCAGGGAGGAGGGAATTGCAGTGTGCTTTGGATGGATGACTAAGATGGGCCAAATGCCTTTCCTCATCTTTAAGTATTTTGTGACCTTGTAAAATGCAACTTAAGGTTGTAAGAATGAGCACAGACGAACACTCCTTTTCCATGGAGTATTCCTACTGTAGTGTCTTAGTTTCGGGAATGGTGGAATTGCCACCGATGCAATACAGTGGTCAGGCCTGCCATTGATATCAGATTGATATCCTGGAGTTTCACACCATTACCTTCAGTGATCAGGTGAAGTTTCACCCACTCTGATCTTGTAGATAATGAGAGTCCACTCTAGAATGGTGAAAAACTCATGCAGCCAATTGGAAGGAGGTGAAGGGATTTGTTTCCTGTTGTCAATTTAAGAGCTGGTTCCTAATGGCCATGTTATAATTTGTTCCATGCCACATAGGTGGACAGGGTAAATTGATAAAGCTGTTAAAAAAGCATACAGGATCCTTGGCTTTATAAATAAGAAAACCAAGAAAATGATGGTGAACCTTTATAAAACACTGTTTAGATCTCAGCTGGAGTATTGGCAGCACCCATTAGAAAAGATGTAAAGGCTTTGGAGAGGGTGTAGAGGAGATTTACCAGAATGGTACCAGGGATGCAGGACTTCAGTTATGTGGTGAGACTGAAGAAGCTGAGATTATTCTCCTTAGACCAAAGAAGGTTAAGGAGAGATTTAATTAGGTGTTCCAAATTATATGGGAATTTGATAAGAGCAGATGGGGGCAAACTGTTTCCATGGGCAGAAGAGTCAGTAGCCAGAGGATACAGATTTAAGATTGGCAAAAGAGCCAGGAGGGAGATGAGGAGAATAGTTTTTACTCAGTGAGTTATTTTGATCTGGAATGTACTGCCTGAAAGGGTGGTAGAAGCAGATTCAACAGTAACTTTCAAAAGGGAACTGGACAAATGCTTAAAAAGGAAACATTTGCAGACCTACGAGGAAGGAGTTAATTGCTCAGCTCTTTGAAGGAGCTGATAGAGGCACGATGAGCAGAATACCCTCCTTGTGTGGTGCATAATTCTGATATTGATCACCACTGAGACTAATGCATTATGGGGGGAAAATGTGCGTTCACCAGCAAAGTGGCAGTGTTACTGGCAATTGCAGTTAACAGCCGCTGCAAATGGAGATAGGTGGTGCAGTGCTCACCTTCCGTGCAACGCCGTCCTGGTGACATTGCTGGAGGGATCTGGGACCAAGTTTCTGTCCAGGTCCAGCGTTGCAGTTTCCCAGAGACTCTGTGAGCGAAGCTGTGGATCTCAAGGAATTGTGGGTAATGAAGAGGTCTGAGAATTAAAGGGGCCATGCACACTGAAGCAGTGCAAAATAAAATGCAGTTAATCAATACAATTTTCAGCCCTTTCTGTCTTTTAAGAAATATTCAATATTTAAAAGAAGTTCCACATGTGAATATTTAGCTCTTAAAGCTGAATTACCTTTTTAACCTCAACAAATGGGAAAACTGCCTCAGCACCAACTTAAATGGCTCAGCAAGGGGAGGGGCACTCCAGTTTTGTGTAGGGGGGTCAACACTGCAAGGGGCCAGGGGATCCTCCAGAGAGAACAATGTGCGAGTACATCATTAAGGCCATCACTGCCAGCAGTGTTAGTCCCCACCACCTGGCTCCACTGCCCAAAGAAGCTTCATGACCTCAGATCACTGGTCAAGGTCAGTGAATGCAACTTCAAAAGCCGTCTCCTACTGAAGCACTAGCCTCACACATTGCTCCAATCACTCACCAGCAACAACCTGCACCAATGATGAGGCACATCTCCCATTCCTAGCCTCACCTCACCTCACCCCTTTGGAGGAGACAGTGCAGGCCATTCTTGACAGGGGCATGGCTGAGTGGGCCAGTGGCGGGCTGAAAGGACACAAGATGTGGGTATCCTCATACATTATCCTCCTTCTGACATGCACCTCTTGCTTTTCTGCCCTCCCGTCGGCACAACTCCACCCTTGTGCCTTCCTCATTTCACACATCCAAGAAATGCAGCCTGCCCAGCCAATGGGTTAACAAGAAAAGCCAACCTGCCCAGCACTCCCTACACACTTAAGAAACTTTTCACATTTATTGCAGCAAGCAACCACTTCATTAAAATAAAATAAAACAGTTCAGACCCTTAAATTCAAACTTATCTGGATGTCTAGGGACTTACAGGGGTGGATAAAGAAAAAAAGGGACGCTTATGTCATATACCAATGGCTAAATACTATAGAATCTTTAGAGGAATATAGAGAGTTAAGAGGCAAAATTAAAAAGGATATTAGGAATGCTAAGGGAGAGCAAGAGAAATGCTTGGCTAGTAAAATTAAGGAAAACCCTAAAATGTTGTATAAATATATTAAGAGTAAGAGGGCAACTAAAGAAGGAGTAGGGCCTATTAGAGACCATGAGGGTATCTTTGTGTGGAGGTGGAAGATGTTGGTAAGGTTCTTAACTAATACTTTGGATCTGTTTTCACAAAGGAAAGGGGCAATGCAGATACTGCTATCGAGGCAAAGTGTGATATTCTGGATGAAATAAATATAGTGAGAGAGGAAGTATTAAGGGGTTTAGTAGATTTGAAAGTAGATAAGTCCCCAGGCCCGGATGAAATGCATCCCAGGCTGTTGAGCGAAGTAAGAGAGGAAATAGTAGAGGCCTTTACCACCATTTTCCAGTCCTCTTTGGATTGAGGCATGGCGCCGGAGGATTGGAGGACTGCTAATGTAGTACCCTTGTTTAAGAAGGGAAAAAGGGATAGGCTGAGTAATTACAGGCCTGTCAGCCTAACCTCAGTGGTGGGAAAATTATTGGAAAAAATCCTGAAAGACAGGATAAATCTGCATTTGGAAAGGCAAGGATGAATTAGGGACAGTCAGCATGGATTTGTTAAGGAAGATCGTGTTTGATTAACCTGAGTGGATTTTTTGAGGAGGTAACCAAGAGGGTCGATGAGGGTAGTGCGTACGACGTAGTATATATGGACTTTAGCAGAGCTTTTGATAAGGCCTCAATGGCAGACTGGTCATGAAAGTTAAAGTCCAGGGGATCCAGGGCAAAGTGGCAAGCTGGATCCAAAATTGGCTTGGAGGATGGATGTTTTTGTGACTGGAAGGATGTTTCCAGTGGGGTTCCACAGGGCTCAGTACTGGGTCCCTTGCTTTTTGTGGTATATATCAACGATTTAGATTTGAATATAGGGAGTATGATTAAGAAGTTTGCAGTTGACACTAAAACTGGCTGCGTGGTTGATAATGAAGAGGAAAGTCATGGGCTGTAGGAGGATATCAATCTACTGGTCAGGTGGGCAGAGCAGTGGCAAATGGAATTTAATTTAGAGAAGTGTGAGGTGATGAACTTTTGGAGTGCTAATAAGGAAAGGGTATACACATTAAGCGGTAGGCCATTTAATAGTGTAAATGAACAAAAGAGTGCTTGTCCACAGATCCCTGAAAGTAGCAGGCCAGGTGGATAAGGTGGTTAAGAAGGCATACGGAAGGCTTGCCTTTATTGGCCGAGGCATAGAATACAAGAGCAGGGAGGTTATGCTTAAACTGTATAATACTTTGGTTAGGCCACAGCTGGAATACTACGTGCAGTTCTGGTCGCTGTATTATAGGAAGGACGTGATTGAACTAGAGAGGGTGCAGAGGAGATTTACTAGTTTACGAGGATGTTGCCTGGAATGGAGAATCTTAGTTATGAGGACAGATTAGATAGGCTGGGTTTGTTCTCATTGGAATACAGGAGGTTGAGAGGAGACCTCATTGAGATGTACAAAATATTGAGGGGCATGGACATAGTAGATAGTAAGGGCTTATTTCCATTGATGGAGGGGTCTATTACAAGGGGGCAGAGTTTTAATGTGGTTGGTGGAAGGTTTAGAGGGGGATTTGAGGAGGGGCTTCTTTACGCAGAGGGCTGTGGGGATCTGGAACTCGCTGCCTGGAAGAGTGGTGGATGCAGAAACCCTCACCACTTTTAAGAGATGGTTGGCTGGGTACTTAAAAGTGCAATAACCTGCAGGGTTACGGACCTAGAGCTGGTAACTGGGATTAGACTGGATGACCTTTTGTTGTATGGCGCAGATATAATGGTAAGTACTGCAGGGAATAGAATACGGCCAGGGTGATCTCCTGGATGAGTTTCGATCGCCTGGATGGGTCGGAGAGGAATTTTCCCAGATTTTTTTCTCCGTAAATTGGCCTGGGTTTTTATCTGGTTTTTGCCTCTCCCAGGAGATCACATGGCTCCGGTTGGGTGGAGTGTAGAATGTTTCAGTATAAAGGGGTGTTGCATTGTGTGGGGCGGACTGGTTGGGCTAGGTGCTCTTTGCCTTTCCGTCATTGTTCATAGGTTTATATATGTAATCTTCAGGGCTGCTGACCGAGGGCCGTGAGGCTCTTTATCGGCCGGCGTGGACACGATGGACCGAAATGGCCTCCTTCTGCACTGTAAATTTCTATGTTTCTGTGATGCAAGTGTGTGTTCCTTAAAGAGCTGCAGACATCACTAGTCAGCCCCTTGTCCACCTGCTTGCACACCAGGCTAACCTGGCGTGCTTAGGACCCAGTGCTGAATTCAGCACTAGGGTCAAAGTTCACGTTGGTGCCGTTGCACGCTGCCTTTTTTTTTTTTAAAAACAGGGCACTGCCAGTTACCGGCAGCGCAAGGTGAGAGAGGAATATGGAAGTTGTCGCGGGACCCCCCACTAACTGGCGAAAGAGCGGCGGTCGCCATTTTATGGCGCTACGGAGTGGCGGTATGTACTTGAATTTCTAGCCGTATATTTCTAAAAGGTTCCGTATTTTACTGTAGATCAGATCGGTAAATTGATGCCAATGAAACAAAGTGTGTGCTATTTACAGATCTAAATAGCCACTAAGCTCTATTGCCTCATCGGAGTTCAAATTTAACAGCTACTGTATCAACTATTACCCCTCTCATTTGTTCTCTACTCCCTTCTGAAGATACGCAGTTAACCACGAGGCCTGTGTGTATCCTGCCACATGCACTAGGCACTGATAAACCACTTGGTACATGGTTCATATCTATTTACTACATGTGTTGAAATTCGGGGATGCATCAATCTAGCTACAAATGAATTACACATTTTCACAAAGGACAAACACAGCATTTATCACAACATGGACGGCAGAAAGCCACCTTCATACCGATTAGCACAGTCTAAACCTTTTGCTCAACAGACTGTACAGTAATGCTGCAGTGAGCATTCAATACTTGCATCTACAGTAGGTTTGCACGTCCGGACAGGTGATTGCTTTGGTTTTAGGGCCGACAACTTTTAATTCACAAGTCATATTTAAAGTGCAGCTGTAATATTCCTCCTTCCACCATCTTTATAGTTGCTGATGTACACCTGTTGTATTCTATTATAAAGGAAGACTACCTTAACGTTTGCTATATCAGTAGAAATTATAGGTTATAGTGGAATTTCCAGATTTCCACTACCCTCTATGGAAAAAGTACTTCTTGATATCATTCCTGAATGGCCTGGCAAAATTTCAGATTGTGAACCCTTGTTCTGGATTCCCCCCACCAGAGGAAGTAAGTTTCCCACTATCTACCCTATCAAATTCCTAAATCATTTTCAACACCTATCAGACATTCCTCAACCTCTACACTCAAGCCATGTTTATGTAACCTGTCCTCATACAGGTTAACAGTATTCCAGATGGGGTCTAACCATAGCTTTAACAACTGTAGCATAACTTCCACCTCTTTGTATTCGAGCTCCCGAAATTATAAGTTTGGCCTTTTTGCTACTCCTTGGGTGGTAAGAAACCAGAGAGTGGACGTTTCCATTTCCATGAATTGATTCCTGTAGGATGATTGAACAGATTTATGACAGTTGGTGGAGATAATTCACAATGGACTATGGCGCTACTGACCATGCTGTTTGCAGAAGCTCCTGCTGTCTATATAGCAAGGGCTCAAATTTCTCATCGGTTATCTAACAACCAACTAGTGGGGGCAAGTAGATAATGTGATCTCTTCAGTGTCGAGGTGACTCGAAGATGACATAGCTGGTGGTGGAAATTCAGAACCAAGTCAGTAATTGGGCACCTGAGCCAGCCCAGCCCAGCTTCCTGATAGAATCCAGAGAGGTAGTGTACGAGGGCTCTGCCCATAAACTCTGCAGTTACAGTTGGTTAAACTCTAGTACCACCTCCGGGCAAACTTTGGGGATCCCTAATCCTTGATTTTGCCAATCGACCCCGCAGGAATCAGTTCTGCTATCTGACACAAATGGGTTAGAATGGGTTCAGAAGCTCAGCTCAGGGTTGAATAGAATTCTGAGGCTGAAAATGTCTGGTTCAGCCTGACACAGTGGTCGAACCAGACTTTTATATAATCTCAGCAT
This sequence comes from Pristiophorus japonicus, assembly GCF_044704955.1. Classification (NCBI taxonomy): domain Eukaryota; kingdom Metazoa; phylum Chordata; class Chondrichthyes; family Pristiophoridae; genus Pristiophorus; species Pristiophorus japonicus. The sequence goes on from NC_091984.1 coordinate 165,342,836, forward strand.
CCCATCAAAAGGAAGTTAACATCCAGACAATGGATAGGAATCTGTAAATTCCACAACTAGTATCTGTGCATCATGTTCGGCAATCCGTAATTTCTACTGATTCGGTATGATTACGCTGCGATGAAGCGCCAATCGACGTTTTACTACATTAAAGGCGCTATATAAATGCAAGTTGTTGTTGCAACACATGCAAATTGATGAAAACTTGAAGTTAAACTTTACATGTGGCCCATCTTTCGGATGAGACGTTAAACCGAGGCCCCGTCTGCCCTCTCAGGAGGATGTAAAAGATCCCAGGGCACTATTTTGAAGAAGAGCAAGGGCATTATTCCCGGTGTCCTGGCCGATATTTATCCCTCAATCAACATCACAAAAACAGATTATCTGGTCATTATCACATTGCTGTTTGTGGGAGCTTGCTGTGTGCAAATTGCAGTGTTTCCTATATTACAATAGTGACTACAGTCCAAAAGTACTTCATTGGCTGTAAAGCACTTTGAGACATCCGGTGGTCATGAAAGGCGCTATATCAATGCAAGCCAGTCTTTCTTTGAGAGATTCCATGAGGCACACTAAGTGTGAAACCAAAAGCTTGGACACGAAGGACTGCCAGTGCCAACAGCTTTATTTTCAGACAAAAAGAGGAAAATGCAGACCAGCCAGTCTGGGAAGCTGAAAAAACCTGCTAATCTACTTCAGCACAGATACTCAACACTGTGTCCCAATGTAACAGTAAGACATGCAACACGAGGTGTAGTGAGCACAACCATGTTAGGTGGTGAAAGATTTATTGATGCTTTAGTTTCGTAGGCTGTGGAAACAATAGATATGTGAGAAGTATATATATTTACACTATAAAAGCAGGGAGAACCCTAAACTGGAGGTATGGCTCCCGTCTTTCCTTCCCCCTTGAACGTATATTCCTTGAGGCTCTCTCACCACATCTTCTCCAATGCAAAAAGGTTTTGAGGCTCAATTAAAACAGCAATGATGGGTGATACCAACCATCTGACTTCACCCACCTGACATGGACTTTGCAGAGTCAATGGTCTGAACTCGCTGCAAGGAAGCTGGTGATCGGTTTGCAGAGGAAGATCTCAGTAAATGATCTGCTGCAAGACAAACACAGAAAAAATGCAGTGATGAGAGGCACTTCATGTCAATGGAACACGACAAACCTAAGCTGGAAAGAAAGCAACTGCAATCTGAAGTCTCAGCTAATTTTTTTCCATAAATGCATTTCTGATTACAAGAAAAACGGGTACTGAGGGAATGATCAGCCATGATCTTAGCGAATGGTGGTGCAGGCTCGAAGGGCCGAATGGCCTACTCCTGCACCTACTTTCTATGTTTCTAACAGAAACTTAATTTCTATACAATTACTTTTATGAAATCAGCCTTTGCGTATTTAAAGAAAGTGCACCGACCTCCGGTCATCCTTCCTATGTGTGCAACTGCAGGAGATGCAACTCCTGTTCATTCACCTCCTCTGTCACAGGAAAGGGAGCAGGCCAGTGAGCCCCTCAAACCTGTTCCGCCATTCAATGAGATCATGGTTGATCTGTATCTTAACTCCACCTGCATATCCTTTTATACCCATGGCTAGCAAAAATCAATCGACCTCAGATTTAAAACTATTAATTGAGCTAGCATCTACTGCGTATTGTGGGAGAGAGTTCCACACTTCTACCACCCTCTGCGTAAAGAAATGTTTCCTAATTTCCCTTCAGAATGGCCTGGCTCTGATTTTAAGGTTATGACCCACCAGCAGAAAATGTTTTTCTCTATCTATCCTACCAATTCCATTCAAAATCCTAAAAACATCAATCAAATCACCCCTTAACCTTCTATATTCCAGAGAATACAAGCCTAGGTTATGTAATCCCTTTTAATCTAACCTTTGGAGGCCTGGTAACATTCTGGTAAATCTGTGCTGCGTTCCTTCCAAGGCCAATATATCCTTTCTAAGGTGCGGTGCCCAGAACTGTACTCAGAGCTCCAGATGTGGTCTAACCAGGGCCTTGTATAGCTGTAGCAAAACTGCCTCCCCTTTATATTCCAGCCCTCTAGTTAGAAAAGCTAACATTCCGTCGTTTTTTTGATTTTTTTCCCCCTGACTGCTACATTTTAGTGATCCATGTACATGGACCACTAAATCTCTTTGGACCGCCACTGGTCCTAACTTTAAACCATATAAAAAATACTCAGATTTATCCTTTTTGGTCCAAAATGGATGACCTCACACCAATATTCTCTCTAATTTTTTTTTGTACTGAGTGGACACAAACTCCTTTCAGTGTGACCATTTCATCAATGAGCAAATTTTACAATTGCTGTTACAACATTTGCAACAACAACTTTTAATACAACAACTTTTAAGCATATAATGCAGTAATGCCATATTGCCACCCACCGTCTCAAATTATGAGACAAGCTGAAGGTTCTATACAAGTTTAACATAATTTCTCTGTTTTTAAAATGAACCCCAGTGCTTTAGTTGTACTTACGGCTTTTTTAACTTGTGTTGCTACGTATAATGATTTGTGAATCTATACCCTATATCCCTTTGCAACTTTACCCCATTTAGTCTCTTATTTTCCAAGGATTATGTAGTCTCCCTTCTTCCTCCGACCAAAATGCATAGAAACATAGAAAATAGGTGCAGGAGTAGGCCATTCGGCCCTTCGTGCCTGCACCACCATTCAATATCATGGCTGATCATTCACCTCAGTACCCCTTTCCTGCTTTCTCTCCATACCCCTTGATCCCCTTAGCCGTAAGGGCCACATCTAACTCCCTCTTGAATATATCCATTGAACTGGCATCAACAACTCTCTGAGGTAGGGAATTCTACAGGTTAACAACTCTGAGTGAAGAAGTTTCTCCTCATCTCAGTCCTAAATGGCCTACCCCTTATCCTAAGACTGCGTCCCCTGGTTCTGGACTTCCCCAACATCGGGAACATTCTTCCCGCATCTAACCTGTCCAGTCCCGTCCGAATCATATATGTTTCTATGAGATCCCCTCTCATCCTTCTAAACTCCAGTGAATAAAGGCCCAGTTGATTCAGTCTCTCCTCATATGTCAGTCCCGCCATCCCGGGAATCAGTCTGGTGAACCTTCGCTGCACTCCCTCAATAGCAAGAATGTCCTTCCTCAGATTAGAAGACCAAAACTGAACACAATATTCCAGGTGAAGCCTCACCAAGGCCCTGTACAACTGCAATAAGACCTTCCTGCTCCAATACTCAAATCCCCTAGCTATGAAGGCCAACATACCATTTGCCTTCTTCATCGCCTGCTGTACCTGCATGCCAACTTTCAATGATCGATGAACCATGACACCCAGGTCTCGTTGTACCTCCCCATTTCCTAACCTGCTGCCATTCAGATAATATTCTGCTTTCGTGTTTTTGCCACCAAAGTGGATAACCTCACATTTATCCACATTATACTGCATCTGCCATGCATTTGCCCACTCACCTAATCTGTCCAAGTCACCCTGCAGCCTCTTAGCATCCTCCTCACAGCTCACACCGCCACCCAGTTTAGTGTCATCTGCAAACCTGGAGATATTACACTCAATTCCTTCATCTAAATCATTATTATATACTGTAAAGAGCTGGGGTCCCAGCACTGAGCCCTGCGGCACTCCACTAGTCACTGCCTGCCATTCTGAAAAGAACCCGTTTATCCGGACTCTCTGCTTCCTATCTGCCAACCAGTTCTCTATCCACGTCAGTACATTACCCCCAATACCATGTGCTTTAATTTTGCACACCAATCTCTTGTGTGGGACCTTGTCAAAAGCCTTTTGAAAGTCCAAATACACCACATCCACTGGTTCCCCCTTGTCCACTCTACTAGTTACATCCTCAAAAAATTCCAGAAGATTTGTCAGGCATGATTTCCCTTTCATAAATCCATGCTGACTTGGACCGATCCTGTCACTGCTTTCCAAATGCGCTGCTATTTCATCCTTAATAATTGATTCTAACATTTTCCCCACTACTGATGTCAGGCTAACCGGTCTATAATTACCCGTTTTCTCTCTCCCTCCTTTTTTAAACAGTGGTGTTACATTAGCTATCCTCCAGTCCATAGGAACTGATCCAGAGTCGATAGACTGTTGGAAAATGATCACCAATGCATCCACTATTTCTATGGCCACTTCCTTAAGTACTCTGGGATGCAGACTACCAGGACCCGGGGATTTATCGGCCTTCAATCCCATCAATTTCCCTAACACAATTTCCCGCTTTATAAGGATATCCTTCAGTTCCTCCTTCTCACTAGACCCTCGGTTCCCTAGTATTTCCAGAAGGTTATTTGTGTCTTCTTTCGTGAAAACAGAACCAAAGTATTTGTTTAACTGGTCCGCCATTTCTTTGTTCCCATTATAAATTCACCTGAATCTGACTGCACGTTTGTGTTCACTAATCTTTTTCTCTGCACATATCTTTTGCAGTCAGTTTTTATGTTCCCAGCAAGCTTACTCTCATACTCTATTTTCCCTCTCCTAATTAAACCCTTTGTCCTCTTCTGTATTACAAAATTCTCCCAGTCCTCAGGTTTGCTGCTTTTTCTGGCCAATTTATATGCCTCGTCCTTGGATTTAATACTATCCTTAATTTTCCTTGTTAGCCATGGTTGAGCCACCTTCCCCATTTTATTTTTACTCCAGACAGGGATGTACAATTGTTGAAGTTCATCCATGTGATCTTTAAATGTTTGCCATTGCCTATACACCGTCAACCCTTTAAGTATCACTCGCCAGTCTATTCTAGCCAATTCACGTCTCATACCATTGAAGTTATCTTTCCTTAAGTTCAGGACCCTAGTCTGAATTAACTGTGTCACTCTCCATCTTAATAAAGAATTCTACCATATTATGGTCATATTCCCCAAGGGGCCTCGCACAACAAGATTGTTAATTAGTCCTTTCTCATTACACATCACCCAGTCTAGGATAGCCAGCCCTCTAGTTGGTTCCTCGGCATATTGGTCTAGAAAACCATCCCAAATACACTCCAGGAAATCCTCCTCCATTGCATTGCTACCAATTTGGTTAGCCCAATCAATATGTAGATTAAAGTCGCCCATGATAACTGCTGTACCTTTATTGCACCCATCCCTAATTTCTTGTTTGATGCTGTTCCCATCCTCACTACTACTGTTTGGTGGTCTGTACACAACTCCCACTAGCATTTTCTGCCCTTTGGTATTCCGTAGCTCCACCCATACAGATTCCACATCATCCAAGCTAATGTCCTTCCTTACTATTGCATTAATTTCCTCTTTAACCAGCTACCCCACCTCCTTTTCCTTTCTGTCTATCCTTCCTAAATGTTGAATACCCCTGGATGTTGAGTTCCCAGCCTTGGTCACTATGGAGCCATGTCTCCGTGATGCACCACCTCACACTTATCTATATTGAAATTCATTTGTCATTTACATGCCCATTATTCAAGTTTAGTTACGGCAGAATTAATTAAAAGCTTTTGGTTCGTCATATTCATTTTAAAGTTTTCAATGCATGAGCCCATCCCTCCTGTCACTATAGCAATAGCTGCACAAGCATCAGGAGCAGCAGCCTTCCTACGGCGCTGACGTGCTGCACGTCCACATGAGTAATTAGAATATTAATCACAATGCAACCAAACAATCAACAAATATAAAGTGCTGCAGTTCTTTAGTTCACAGTATTAAAAAGAATTGAACAAAAACAGGTATCCGTATTTACCAACTTCAATCACTTCCATTAATAAATGTTGTCTCTTGAACAAGCACACCCACCATGTAACATGTCAGAAATGCAGCACTTATTCATAAGTGCAGAAAAACACAGACTATTCGCTCCCCCTCCCGGGTCTCTCTCTTCCTCTCTCCCCATCCCCCCAGTATCTCTCTCCCCCCGCCGCCCCCCCAGTCACTCCCTCCCTCTTCCCCTGCCCCCCAGTCTCTCTCTCTCTTCCCCTGCCCCCCAGTCTCTCTCTCTCTTCCCCTGCCCCCCCCAGTCTCTCCCTCCCTCTTCCCCTGCCCCCCCCAGTCTCTCTCTCTCTTCCCCTGCCCCCCCCAGTCTCTCCCTCCCTCTTCCCCTGCACCCCAGTCTCTCCCCCTGCCCTCCCAGTCTCTCCCCCTGCCCCCCCAGTCTCTCCCTCTCTCTTCCCCTGCTCCCCCAGTCTCTCCCTCTCTCTTCCCCTGCTCCCCCAGTCTCTCCCTCTCTCGTCCCCCCCCCCCGCCGTCTCTCACTCACTGTTCCCCTGCCACACAGTCTCTCCCTCTGCCCCCCCAGTCTCTCCCTCTCTCTCCCCCTGCCCCCCAGTCTCTCCCTCTCTCTTTCCCTGCCCCCCCAGTCTCTCCCTCCCTCTTCCACTGCCCCCCCAGTCTCTCCCTCTCTCTCCTCCCCCAGTCTCTCCTCCTGCCCCCCCAGTCTCTCCCTCTCTCTCCCCCTGCCCCTCCCCCCCCCACCCCCCCGAGTCTCTCCCTCTCTCTCTCTCCCCCTGCCCCCCGTCTCTCTCTCTCTCTCTCTATTCCCCTGCCCCTCCAGTCTCTCTCACTCTCTCTTCCCCCTGCCCCCCAGTCTCTCCCCGTGCCCCCCCCAGTCACTCCCTCTCTCTCCCCTGCCCCCCGTCTCTCTCTCTTTCTTCCCCTGCCCCCCCGTCTCTCTCTCTCTCTCTCTCTTCCCCTGCCCCCCCAGTCTCTCTCTCTCTCTTCCCCTGCCCCCCAGTCTCTCTCTCTCTTCCCCTGCCCCCCAGTCTCTCTCTCTCTCTCTTCCCCTGCCCCCCCAGTCTCTCTCTCTCTCTCTTCCCCTGCCCCCCAGTCTCTCTCTCTCTCTCTTCCACTGCCCCCCCAGTCTCTCTCTCCCTCTCTCTTCCCATGCCCCCCCAGTCTCTCCCTCTCTCTTCCCATGCCCCCCCAGTCTCTCCCTCTCTCTTCCCATGCCCCCCCAGTCTCTCCCTGTCTGTTCCCATGCCCCCCCCAGTCGCTCCCTCTCTCTCCCCCTGCCCCCCCAGTCTCTCCCACTCTCTTCCACTGCCCCCCCAGTCTCTCCCTCTCCCCCCCCCAGTCTCTCCCCCTGCCCCCCCCTCTCTCACCCTGCCACACGACCCAGTCTCTCCCCCTCTCTCCCCCTGCCCCCCCCAGTCTCTCCCCCTGCCCCCCCAGTCTCTCCCTCTCTCTCCCCCTGCCCCCCCAGTCTCTCCCTCTCTCCCCGCCTGCCCCCCAGTCTCTCCCTCTCTCTCCGCCTGCCCCCCAGTCTCTCCCTCTCTCTCCGCCTGCCCCCCAGTCTCTCCCTCTCTCTCCCCCTGCCCCCCCAGTCTCTCCCTCCCTCTCCCCCTGCCCCCCACAGTCTCTCCCTCTCTCTCTCCCCCTGCCCCCCCCGTCTCTCTCCCTCTGTCCCCCCAGTCTCTCCCTCTCTCTTCCCCTGCCCCCCAGTCTCTCCCTCTCTCTCCCCCTGCCACCCCAGTCTCTCCCCCTGCACCCCCAGTCTCTCCCCGTGCCCCCCCCAGTCACTCCCTCTCTCCCCTGCCCCCCCGTCTCTCTCTCTTTCTTCCCCTGCCCCCCCGTCTCTCTCTCTCTCTCTCTCTTCCCCTGCCCCCCCAGTCTCTCTCTCTCTCTTCCCCTGCCCCCCAGTCTCTCTCTCTCTCTCTTCCCCTGCCCCCCAGTCTCTCTCTCTCTCTCCCCCTGCCCCCCCAGTCTCTCTCTCTCTCTCTCTTCCCCTGCCCCCCAGTCTCTCTCTCTCTCTTCCACTGCCCCCCCAGTCTCTCTCTCCCTCTCTCTTCCCATGCCCCCCCAGTCTCTCCCTGTCTGTTCCCATGCCCCCCCCAGTCGCTCCCTCTCTCTCCCCCTGCCCCCCCAGTCTCTCCCACTCTCTTCCACTGCCCCCCCAGTCTCTCCCTCTCCCCCCCCAGTCTCTCCCCCTGCCCCCCCCAGTCTCTCCCCCTCTCTCACCCTGCCACACGACCCAGTCTCTCCCCCTCTCTCCCCCTGCCCCCCCCAGTCTCTCCCCCTGCCCCCCGTCTCTCCCTCTCTCTCCCCCTGCCCCCCCAGTCTCTCCCTCTCTCCCCGCCTGCCCCCCAGTCTCTCCCTCTCTCTCCGCCTGCCCCCCAGTCTCTCCCTCTCTCTCCCCCTGCCCCCCCAGTCTCTCCCTCCCTCTCCCCCCAGTCTCTCCCTCTCTTCCCCTGCCCCCCAGTCTCTCCCTCTCTCTCCCCCTGCCACCCCACCCAGTCTCTCCCCCTCTCTCCCCCTGCACCCCCAGTCTCTCCCCCTGCACCCCCAGTCTCTCCCCCTCTCTCCCCCTGCCACCCCTAGTCTCTCCCCCTCTCTCCCCCGCCCCCCCCAGTCTCTCCCCCTGCCCCCCCCAGTCTCTCCCTCTCTCTCCTCCTGCACCCCCAGTCTCTCCCCCTGCCCCTCCAGTCTCTCCCTCTCTCTTCCCCTGCACCCCCAGTCTCTCTCTCCCCCTCTCTTCCACTGCCCCCCACAGTCTCTCCCTCTCTCTTCCACTGCCCCCCACAGTCTCTCCCTCTCTCTTCCCCTGCCCCCCCAGTCTCTCCCTCTCTCTTCCCCTACCCCCCCAGTCTCTCCCTCTCTCTTCCCCTACCCCCCCAGTCTCTCCCTCTCTCTTCCCCTACCCCCCCAGGCTCTCCCTCTCTCTCCCCCGCCCCCCCCAGTCTCTCTCTCCCCCTCTCTCCCCCGCCCCCCCAGTCTCTCCCCCTGCCCCCCACAGTCTCTCCCTCTCTCTTCCACTGCCCCCCACAGTCTCTCCCTCTCTCTTCCCCTGCCCCCCCAGTCTCTCCCTCTTCCCCCCCCCAGTCTTTCCCTCTTCCCCCCCCCAGTCTTTCCCTCTTCCCCCCCCGCGTCTCTCCCTCTCTCTCTCTCCCCCTGCACCCCCCGTCTCTCTCTCCCTTCCCCTGCCCCCCAGTCTCTCCCCCTGCCACCCCCCCCAGTCTCTCCCTCTTTCTCCCCCTGCCCCCCCCAGTCTCGCCCTCTCTCTCTCCTCCCCCCCCCAGTCTCTCCCTCTCTCTCTCTCCCCCTGCGACCCCCAGTCTCTCCCTCTCTCTCCCCCTGCGACCCCCAGTCTCTCCCTCTCTCTCCCCCTGCCCCTCCCCCCCCCCCCCGAGTCTCTCCCTCTCTCTCTCCCCCTGCCCCCCGTCTCTCTCTCTCTCTCTCTCTCTATTCCCCTGCCCCTCCAGTCTCTCTCTCTCTCACTCTCTCTTCCCCCTGCCCCCCAGTCTCTCCCCGTGCCCCCCCCAGTCACTCCCTCTCTCTCCCCTGCCCCCCCGTCTCTCTCTCTTTCTTCCCCTGCCCCCCCGTCTCTCTCTCTCTCTCTTCCCCTGCCCCCCAGTCTCTCTCTCTCTCTTCCCCTGCCCCCCAGTCTCTCTCTCTCTCTCTCTCTTCCCCTGCCCCCCAGTCTCTCTCTCTCTCTCTTCCCCTGCCCCCCAGTCTCTCCCTCTCTCTCCCCCTGCCCCCCCAGTCTCTCCCACTCTCTTCCACTGCCCCCCCAGTCTCTCCCTCTCCCCCCCCAGTCTCTCCCCCTGCCCCCCCCAGTCTCTCCCCCTGACCCCCCCAGTCTCCCCCCCTCTCTCACCCTGCCACACGACCCAGTCTCTCCCCCTGCCCCCCCAGTCTCTCCCTCTCTCTCCCTCTGTCCCCCCAGTCTCTCCCTCTCTCTCCCCCTGCCCCCCCAGTCTCTCCCTCTCTCTCCGCCTGCCCCCCAGTCTCTCCCTCTCTCTCCCCCTGCCCCCCCAGTCTCTCCCTCTCTCTCCCCCTGCCCCCCCCAGTCTCTCCCTCTCTCTCCCCCTGCCCCCCCAGTCTCTCTCCCTCTGTCCCCCCAGTCTCTCCCTCTCTCTTCCCCTGCCCCCCAGTCTCTCCCCCTCTCTCCCCCTGCCCCCCAGTCTCTCCCCCTCTCTCCCCCTGCCCCCCCCAGTCTCTCCCCCTGCCCCCCCAGTCTCTCCCTCTCTCTCCCCCTGCCACCCCCAGTCTCTCCCCCTCTCTCCCCCGCCCCCCCCAGTCTCTCCCCCTGCCCCCCCCAGTGTCTCCCTCTCTCTCCTCCTGCCCCCCCAGTCTCTCCCCCTGCCCCCCCAGTCTCTCCCTCTCTCTCCCCCAGCCCCCCCCAGTCTCTCCCCCTGCCCCCCCAGTCTCTCTCCCTCTCTCTTCCCCTGACCCCCAGTCTCTCCCTCTCTCTCCCCCTGTCACCCCACCCAGTCTCTCCCTCTCTCTCTCTCTCCCCCTGCCACCCCACCCAGTCTCTCCCCCTCTCTCCCCCTGCCCCCCCAGTCTCTCCCCATGCCCCCCCCCCAGTCTCTCCCTCTCTCTCCCCCTGCCCCCCCCCCAGTCTCTCCCTCTCTCTCCTCCTGCCCCCCCCGCCAGTCCCCCTCTCTCTCTCCCCCTGCCCCCCAGTCTCTCCCTCGCTCTTTCCCTGCCCCCGCAAGTCTCTCCCTCCCTCTTCCACTGCCTCCCCAGTCTCTCCCTCCCTCTTCCACTGCCTCCCCAGTCTCTCCCTCCCTCTTCCCCTGCCCCCAGTCTCTCCCCCTGCCCCCCCAGTCTCTCTCTCTCTTCCCCTGCCCCCCCAGTCTCTCCCTCCGTCTTCCCCTGCCCCCCCGTCTCTCCCTCTCTCTCCCCCTGCCGCCCCCCCAGAGTCTCTCCCTCTCTCTCTCCCCCTGCCCCCCGTCTCTCTCTCTCTTTTCCCCCTGCCCCCCCAGTCTCTCCCCGTGCCCCCCCCAGTCACTCCCTCTCTCTCCCCTGCCCCCCCCCGTCTCTCTCTCTCTCTTCTCCTGCACCCGCAGTCTCTCCCCCTGCCCCCCCAGTCTCTCCCTCTCTCTTCCCCTGCCCCCCAGTCTCTCCCTCTCTCTCCCCCTGCCACCGCCCCAGTCTCTTCCTCTCTCTCCCCCTGCCCCCTCCAGTCTCTCCCCCCTGCCCCCCCCAGTCTCTTCCTCTCTCTCCTCCTGCCCCCCCCAGTCTCTCCCTCTCTCTCCCCCTGCCCCCCCCCAGTCTCTCCCTCTCTCTCCCCCTGCCCCCCCCCCCCCAGTCTCTCTCTCTCTCTCTCTCCCCCTGCCCCCCAGTCTCTCCCTCTCTCTTCCCCTGCCCCCAGTCTCTTCCCCTGCCCCCCGTCTCTCCCTCCCTCTTCCCCTGCCCCCGTCTCTCCCTCCCTCTTCCCCTGCCCCCGTCTCTCCCTCCCTCTTCCCCTGCCCCCCCAGTCTCTCCCTCCCTCTTCCCCTGCCCCCCCCAGTCTCTCCCTCCCTCTTCCCCTGCCCCCCCCAGTCTCTCCCTCCCTCTTCCCCTGCCCCCCCAGTCTCTCCCTCCCTCTTCCCCTGCCCCCCCAGTCGCTCCCTCCCTCTTCCCCTGCCCCCCCAGTCTCTCCCTCCCTCTTCCCCTGCCCCCCCGTCTCTCTCTCTATCTTCCCCTGCCCCCCCCGTCTCTCTCTCTCTTCCCCCTGCACCCATCTCTCCCCGTGCCCCCCAGTCACGCCCTCTCTCTCCCCCTGCCCCCCCGTCTCTCTCTCTTTCTTCCCCGCCCCCCCCAGTCTCTCTCTCTCTCTTCCCCTGCCCCCCCGTCTCTCTCTCTTTCTTCCCCGCCCCCCCCAGTCTCTCTCTCTCTCTTCCCCTGCCTCCCAGTCTCTCTCTCTTCCCCCTTCCACTGCCCCCCCCCTGTCTCTCTCCCTCTCTCTTCCCCTGCCCCCCCCCAGTCTCTCTCTCCCTCTCTCTTCCCCTGCCCCCCCTGTCTCTCACTCTCTCTCTTCCCCTGCCCCCCCACAGTCTCTCTCTCGCTCTCTCTTCCCCTGCCCCCCCCTGTCTCTCTCCCTCTCTCTTCCCCTGCCCCCCCCAGTCTCTCTCTCCCTCTCTCTTCCCCTGCCCCCCCCTGTCTCTCTCCCTCTCTCTTCCCCTGCCCCCCCCGTCTCTCTCTCGCTCTCTCTTCCACTGCCCCCCACAGTCTCTCTCTCCCTCTCTCTTCCCCTGCCCCCCCGTCTCTCTCTCTCTCTCTTCCACTGCCCCCCACAGTCTCTCTCTCCCTCTCTCTTCCCCTGCCCCCCCCTGTCTCTCTCTCTCTCTCTTCCACTGCCCCCCACAGTCTCTCTCTCTCTCTCTCTCTCCCCCTGCCCCCCCCCAGTCTCTCCCTCTCTCTCTCTCCCCCTGCCCCCCCCCCCCCAGTCTCTCTCTCTCTCTCTCTCCCCCTGCCCCCCAGTCTCTCCCTCTCTCTTCCCCTGCCCCCAGTCTCTTCCCCTGCCCCCCCTGTCTCTCCCTCCCTCTTCCCCTGCCCCCCCAGTCTCTCCCTCCCTCTTCCCCTGCCCCCCCAGTCTCTCCCTCCCTCTTCCCCTGCCCCCGTCTCTCCCTCCCTCTTCCCCTGCCCCCGTCTCTCCCTCCCTCTTCCCCTGCCCCCCCTCTCCCTCCCTCTTCCCCTGCCCCCCCCAGTCTCTCCCTCCCTCTTCCCCTGCCCCCCCAGTCTCTCCCTCCCTCTTCCCCTGCCCCCCCAGTCTCTCCCTCCCTCTTCCCCTGCCCCCCCAGTCTCTCCCTCCCTCTTCCCCTGTCCCCCCAGTCTCTCCCTCCCTCTTCCCCTGCCCCCCCGTCGCTCCCTCCCTCTTCCCCTGCCCCCCCAGTCTCTCCCTCCCTCTTCCCCTGCCCCCCCAGTCTCTCCCTCCCTCTTCCCCTGCCCCCCCGTCTCTCTCTCTATCTTCCCCTGCCCCCCCCGTCTCTCTCTCTCTTCCCCCTGCACCCATCTCTCCCCGTGCCCCCCAGTCACGCCCTCTC
>NC_091984.1:165355781-165368281 GCF_044704955.1 Pristiophorus japonicus
TGATCAGCCCCGTGGTAGGTGAGCACATTTGGGGTGAGTGGAGCAGGAGATGTTGGGGCTCAGATGGCCTTCCCCTCTGTTTATGTATTGTGGGGTTCATCGTTCCAGGAATGAGCTTGTCGGGTTCGTCCATTGTGTTAATAAAGTGCGGGACATTCTGTAAATTCACAGAGAATAATCCTCCTTTAAAGGATTCGCTGTGGAGGAACGTGGTCTCCCGGAGCGCAGCCATTTTGTTGTATCACGTGACCCACGGGAACCACGGTGAGGGACTGGAGCCTTTCCCTGGCACCGCGACTCGTGTGAGGGTCCCCGGGACCCACCCCCCTGGAAACCATCACTCCTTCCTCCCCCCACCGCTGCTCCCGGGCCCCACTCCCCCGGGAACCATCACTCCCTCCCCACCGCTGCTCCTGGTTATTCTGCTACTGCTCTACACGTGATATCAAGGTTACCGAATGTTTACGATTTTTGGAACCTTTGCTGGTGACATTCGGTGTGGATCCTGAATAAAGAGGCCGCGGTGCCGATAACGGAGCAAAGACAATCGACCGATCCTCATTTATTTGTTGATGTTGGTTTCTCACAGTTTCCCATTGGAACATTTTATGTTGACACGGTTTGTTTTATAAGATTTCTGGTGTCTGTTTTACATTTGCGTTTTTTACATTTATTTATATTTCTTTTTTAAAAAAGCATTTTGGCTTCTCACCAGGTTCCAGGGCCTGTTTCTGGACCTTTACTCACTGGGCCCCAGGGCCTGTTTCTGGGCCTTTAATCACTGGGCTCCAGGGCTTGTTTCTGGGCCTTTAATCACTGGGCCTCAGGGCCTGTTTGTGGGCCTTTACTCACTGGGCCCCAGGGCCTGTTTCTGGGCCTTTATTCACTGGGCCCCAAGGCCTGTTTCTGAACCTTTACTCACTGGGCCCCAGGGCCGGTTTCTGGGCCTTTAATCACTGGGCCCCAGGCTTGTTTCTGGGCCTTTACTCACTGGGTCCCAGGGCCGGTTTCTGGGCCGTTACTCACTGGGCCCCAGGGCCTGTTTCTGGGCCTTTAATCACTGGGCTCCAGGGCCTGTTTCTGGGTCTTTACTCACTGGGCCCCAGGGCCGGTTCCTGGGCCGTTACTCACTGGGCCCCAGGGCCTGTTTCTGGGCCTTTAATCACTGGGCCCCAGGGCCTGTTTCTGGGTCTTTACTCACTGGGCCCCAGGCCTGTTTCTGGGCCTTTAATCCCTGGGCCTCAGGGCCTGTTTCTGGGCCTTTACTCACTGGGCCCCAGGGCCTGTTTCTGGGCCTTTAATCACTGGGCCGCAGGCCCTGTTTCTGGACCTTTACTCACTGTGCCCCAGGGCCTGTTTCTGGGTCTTTACTCACTGGGCCCCAGGCCTGTTTCTGGGCCTTTAATCACTGGGCCCCAGGGCCTGTTTCTGGGCCTTTAATCACTGGGCCCCAGGCCTATTTCTGGGCCTTTAATCACTGGGCCCCCAGGCCTGTTTGTGGGCCTTTACTCACTGGGCCCCAGGGCCTGTTTCTGGGCCTTTAATCACTGGGCCCCAGGGCCTGTTTCTGGGCCTTTAATCACTGGGCCCAGGCTTGTTTCTGGGCCTTTACTCACTGGGTCCCAGGGCCGGTTTCTGGGCCGTTACTCACTGGGCCCCAGGGCGTGTTTCTGGGCCTTTAATCACTGGGCTCCAGGGCCTGTTTCTGGGTCTTTACTCACTGGGCCCCAGGGCCGGTTTCTGGGCCGTTACTCACTGGGCCCCAGGGCCTGTTTCTGGGCCTTTAATCACTGGGCCCCAGGGCCTGTTTCTGGGTCTTTACTCACTGGGCCCCAGGCCTGTTTCTGGGCCTTTAATCCCTGGGCCTCAGGGCCTGTTTCTGGACCTTTACTCACTGGGCCCCAGGGCCTGTTTCTGGGTCTTTACTCACTGGGCCCCAGGCCTGTTTCTGGGCCTTTAATCACTGGGCCCCAGGGCCTGTTTCTGGGTCTTTACTCACTGGGCCCCAGGCCTGTTTCTGGGCCTTTAATCACTGGGCCCCCAGGCCTGTTTCTGCGCCTCTCTTTAGGTTACAGACGTTTAGTCGCGCTGTAAAACTGCTGGCTGTAACACAGATCAATCAGTTGCAGGAAAGGCTGGAAAAATAGAAATTATATTTAATATAATTTATGTTTATTGTCTCAGTCATTGATCAAATGATTTAAACTTTAATTGATGCTGAAATGAAGATTCTAACTTTAGTAACAGCTGAATTTCACTTGTTCAGCTTTTTAAATTATTTTATACAGTTTTTCATTTTTTACATGTATTTATTTTTTAAATTGCGTTTATATTTTGGTGCCTACTGGTTCATTAAATAATATAAGAATTGTTGTCAATACCCATCACTCTAATACTGTAACCCAGGTGATAATTGGCCTTTCAAAACACAACCATTTGTTATTTATTCATTTATTTTTACGTGGGGGGAAAATAAATTAAATTAAGAGGAGGAAAGGCACTCTGTGTCTCTTTCTTTCTCTCTGTGTGCCTGATAACTTTTAAGAACTAAAATATTTATATTTTCTAACTGTCAACAAAACCGAGATGCTAATCAGGTGATAATTAGAGGTTTTCTGTTTCCTTTCACAATTCAACTTATTTGATTTATTTTTTAAATCCTCTATCAGCATTCTAAAAATTATAACTTATTTAGAATTGAAACAGTTAAAATGACAACAGATGTCAGTCTCTCTCACTTGGTCTCTCTCTAATGCTCGCACGCGCACCTTCTCCCGTGCACACGCGCACACACACTTTTTCTCTCTCTTTCTCTCTCTCTCTCTCTCACACACACACTTTCTCTCTCTCTCTCTCTCACACACACACTTTCTCACTCTCTCTCACACTCACACACACACACACACACACACACACACACTTCTCTCTCATACACACACTTTCTCTCTCGCGCGCACACACATTTTTTCTCGCGCACACACATTTTCTCTCGCGCACACACACACGCACACTTTCTCTCTCACTCACCACACACACACTTTCTCACGTATATACACACACAATCACACTTTCTCTCTCACACTCACAAATACACTTTCTCACACACACACACACACTTTCTCTCTCTCTCTCTCACACTCACACTTTCTCTCTCTCTCTCTCTCACACACACACACTTTCTCTCTCTCTCTTACACACACACACATTTTCTCTCTCTCTCTCACACTCACACTTTCTCTCTCTCTCTCTCTCTCACACTCACACTTTCTCTCTCTCTTACACACACACACATTTTCTCTCTCTCACACACACACACACACACACGTTCTCACACGCACGCGCACACACTCACACACTTTCTCACACTCTCACATTCGCACGCGCGTGCACACATTCTCGCACACACACACACACACACACACATTCTCTCTCACACACACACACACATTCACACACACACACACACATTCACACACACACACACATTCTCTCTCACACACATTCTCACACACATTCTCACACACACATTCTCACACACATTCTCACACACACACACACATTCACACACACACACACACACACACACACATTCTCACACACATTCTCGCACACACACACATTCACACACTCACACACACACACACATTCTCACACACACACACACATTCTCACACACATTCTCAAACACACACATTCTCACACACATTCTCACACACACACACATTCACACACACACACACACACACACACACACACACACATTCTCACACACACACACACACACACACACACACATTCTCACACACACACACACACATTCTCACACACACACATTCTCTCTCTCACACACACACACACACATTCTCTCACACACACGCGCGCGCACACGTTCTCACACGCACACACGTTCACACACACACACATTCTCGCGCACACACACACATTCTCTCACACACACATACATTCTCTCGCACACACACATTCTCTCACACACACACACACATTCTCTCACACACACACACATTCTCTCACACACACACACACATTCTCTCACACACACACACACACACATTCTCTCACACACACACATTCTCGCGCACACACACATTCTCGCGCACACACACACATTCTCTCACACACACACACACATTCTCTCACACACACACACATTCTCTCACACACACACACACATTCTCTCACACACACACACATTCTCGCGCACACATACACATTCTCTCACACACACACACATTCTCGCGCACACATACACATTCTCTCACACACACACACATTCTCACACACACACATTCTCTCACACACACACACATTCTCTCACACACACACACATTCTCTCACACACACACACAAACACACACTCACGCACACACGTTCTCACACACACGCGCGTGCGCACACGTTCTCACACACGCACACACACATCTCTCACACGCACACACACACACACATTCTCTCACACACACGCGCACACACACGTTCTCACACACACACACACACATTCTCGCGCACACACACATTCTCTCACACACACACACATTCTCGCGCACACACACACATTCTCTCACACACACACACACACACACACATTCTCTCACACACACACACATTCTCTCACACACACACACATTCTCTCACACACACAGACACACACATTCTCTCGCACACACACATTCTCTCGCACACACACACACATTCTCTCGCACACACACACACATTCTCTCACACACACACACATTCTCGCGCACACATACACATTCTCTCACACACACACACATTCTCACACACACACATTCTCTCACACACATTCTCGCGCACACACACACACACACACACACACTCACGCACACACACGTTTTCACACGCGCGCGCGCACACGTTCTCACACACGCACACACACATCTCACACACGCACACACACACATTCTCTCACACACACGCGCGCACACACGTTCTCACACGCACACACACTTTCTCACACACACACACACACACATTCTCACACACACGCACACACACGTTCTCACACGCACACACACGCGCGCGCACACACACACACACACACACATTCTCTCACACACGCGCGCGCACACGTTCTCACGCACACACGTTCACACACACACACATTCTCGCGCACACACACACATTCTCCCACACACACACACATTCTCGCACACACACACACATTCTCGCACACACACACACATTCTCTCACACACACACACATTCTCGCGCACACACACACATTCTCACACACACACACACACATTCTCACACACACACACGCACACACACGTTCTCACACACGCAAGCGCACACACGTTCTCACACACGCACACACACATCTCACACACGCACACACACACACATTCTCTCACACGCGCACACACACGTTCTCACACGCACACACGCTTTCTCACACACACACACACACACACACACACACACACACACACATTCTCACACACACACACGCACACACACGTTCTCACACGCACACACACTTTCTCACACACACACACACACACATTCTCTCACACACACACACGCACACACACGTTCTCACACACACACACGTTCACACACACACACATTCTCGCGCACACACACACATTCTCGCGCACACACACACATTCTCTCACACACACACACACACACATTCTCACACACACACACACACACACACGTTCTCACACACACGCACGCGCACACACGTTCTCACACACGCACACATCTCACACGCGCACACACACACACATTCTCTCACACACGCGCACACACACGTTCTCACACGCACACACACTTTCTCACACACACACGCACACACATTCTCACACACACACACACACGTTCTCACACGCACACACACGTTCTCGCACACACACACACACACACACATTCTCTCACACACACGCGCGCGCACACGTTCTCACACGCACACACGTTCTCACACACACGCACATTCTCGCGCACTCACACACATTCTCTCACACACACACACATTCTCTCACACACACACACATTCTCGCGCACACACACACATTCTCTCACACACACACACATTCTCGCGCACACACACACATTCTCTCACACACACACACATTCTCGCGCACACACACACATTCTCACACACACACACACACACACACACACATTCTCACACACACGCGCGCGCACACACGTTCTCACACACGCACACACACATCTCACACACACACACACATTCTCTCACATACGCGCACACACACGTTCTCACACGCACACACACTTTCTCACACACACACACACACATTCTCTCACACACACACACGCACACACACGTTCTCACACACACACGTTCTCACACACACACGTTCACACACACACACATTCTCGCGCACACACACACATTCTCTCACACACACACACACACACATTCTCTCACACACACACACGTTCTCACACGCACACACACTTTCTCACACGCACACGCACACTTTCTCACACACGCGCGCACACACACACACTTTTTCTTTCACACACACATTCCCCCCCACCACACACACACTTCCTCACACACTCACAAATACACTTTCTCACGCACGAACATGCGCACACACACACACACTTTCTTTCATGCACACACACATACTTTCTAACACACACTTTCTCACACACGCGCGCGCGCACACTTTCTCGCGCACACACACACACACACACTTTCTCACATGCACACACACACACTCTTTCATGCACGTACACACACACATTCTCTCACGTACACACACACACACACACTCTCACGCACACACACACACACTTTCTCACATGCACACACACTTTCTCACATGCACACACTTTCTTTCACGCGCACACACACACACACACACTTTCTCACATGCACACACACACACTCTTTCATGCACGTACACACACACATTCTCTCACGTACACACACACACACACACACTCTCTCACGCACACACACACACACTTTCTCACATGCACACACACTTTCTCACATGCACACACTTTCTTTCACGCGCATACACACACACACACACGCGCGCACTTTCTCACCCGCGCATGCACACACACTTTCTCTCACACACGCACACACACTTTCTCTCATGCACACACATACACACACACACTTTCTCTCCCGCTTACACACACACTTACACACACACACTTACACACACACACACTTACACACACACACTTACACACACTTACACACACACACACTTACACACACACACACACACACACACTTACACACACACACACTTTCTCTCTCTCTCTCTCTCTCTCTCTCTCACACACACACACACACACATTCTCTCACGAAACACACACACTCATTCACACTCACACTTTCCATCACATACATGCACATTCTCACACACACACTTTTTCTCTCACACACAAATTCTCACACACACATTCCCCCCCACCACACACACACTTCCTCACACACTCACAAATACACTTTCTCACGCACGAACATGCGCACACACACACACTTTTTTCATGCGCGCACACATACTTTCTAACACACACTTTCTCACACATGCGCGCGCACACACACTTTCTCGTACACACACACACACTTTCTCACATGCACACACACACACACTCTTTCATGCACGTACACACACACACACACACTCTCACGCACACACACACACACACACTTTCTCGCACACACACACACTCTTTCATGCACGTACACACACACACACACTCTCACGCACACATGCACACACACTTTCTCACATGCACACACACTTTCTCACATGCACACACACTTTCTTTCATGCGCGCACACATACTTTCTAACACACACTTTCTCACACATGCGCGCGCACACACTTTCTCACACACACACACACTTTCTCACACACACACACACACTTTCTCTCCTGCTTACACACACACACTTACACACACACACACACTTACACACACACTTACACACACACTTACACACACACACACACTCACACACACATTCTCTCACGCGCACACACACACACACACATTCTCTCACGTACACACACACACACACACACACTCTCTCACGCACACACACACACACTTTCTCACATGCACACACACACTTTCTCACACACGCACACTTTCTCACACACGCGCACACACACACACACACTTTTTCTTTCACACACATTCTCACACACACATTCCCCCCCCACCACACACACACTTCCTCACACACTCACAAATACACTTTCTCACGCACGAACATGCGCACACACACACACACTTTCTTTCATGCACACACACATACTTTCTAACACACACTTTCTCACACACTTTCTCGCACACACACACACACACACTTTCTCACATTCACACACACTCTTTCATGCACGTACACACACACACACATTCTCTCACGTACACACACACACACACACACTCTCTCACGCACACACACACACACTTTCTCACATGCACACACACTTTCTCACATGCACACACTTTCTTTCACGCGCATAGACACACACACAAACACACGCGCACTTTCTCACCCGCGCACACACACACACACTTTCTCACA
Source organism: Pristiophorus japonicus (assembly GCF_044704955.1). Classification (NCBI taxonomy): domain Eukaryota; kingdom Metazoa; phylum Chordata; class Chondrichthyes; family Pristiophoridae; genus Pristiophorus; species Pristiophorus japonicus. The sequence continues at coordinate 165,364,360 of NC_091984.1, forward strand.
CACACACACACACACTTTCTCTCATGCACACACATACACACACACACTTTCTCTCCCGCTTACACACACACACTTACACACACACACACTTACACACACACACACACTTACACACACACACACACTTACACACACACACACACTTACACACACACACACACTTACACACACACACACACTTACACACACACACACTTACACACACACACACTTTCTCTCTCTCTCTCTCTCACACACACACAAACACACACATTCTCTCACGACACACACACACTCATTCACACTCACACTTTCCATCACATACATGCACATTCTCACACACACACACACTCTCTCACGCACACACACACACATTTTCTCACATGCACACACACTTTCTCACATACACACACTTTCTTTCACGCGCATACACACACACACACACGCGCGCACTTTCTCACCCGCGCACACACACACACTTTCTCACACACACACACACACTTTCTCTCATGCACACACATACACACACACACTTTCTCTCCCGCTTACACACACACACACACACACACACACTTACACACACACACTTACACACACACACACACACACTTACACACACACACACACACACTTACACACACACTTTCTCTCTCTCTCTCTCACACACACACACACACACACACACACATTCTCTCACGACACACACACACTCATTCACACTCACACTTTCCATCACATACATGCACATTCTCACACACACACACTTTTTCTCTCACACACAAATTCTCACACACACACTTCCTCACACACTCACAAATACACTTTCTCACGCACGAACATGCGCACACACACACGAACATGCGCACACACACACACTTTCTTTCATGCGCGCACACATACTTTCTAAGACACACTTTCTCACACATGCGCGCGCACACACACTTTCTCGCACACACACACACACACTCTCACGCACACACACACACACACACTTTCTCGCACACACACACTCTTTCATGCACGTACACACACACTCTCACGCACACACACACACACACACACTTTCTCGCACACACACACACACACTTTCTCACATGCACACACACTTTCTCACATGCACACACACTTTCTTTCACGCGCATACACACACGCGCGCACTTTCTCGCGCACACACACACTTTCTCACGCGCGCACACACACTTTCTCGCGCGCACACACACTTTCTCACGCGCGCACACACTTTCTCACACACACACACACTTTCTCTCCTGCTTACACACACTTACACACACACTTACACACACACACTTACACACACACACACACACACACACACATTCTCACGCACACACACACATTCTCTCTCGCGCACACACACACACACATTCTCTCACGTACACACACACACACACTCTCTCATGCACTCTCACGCACACACACACACACTTTCTCACATGCACACACTTTCTTTCACGCGCATACACACACACACACACACACTCACGCGCACTTTCTCACCCGCGCACACACACACTCTCACACACACACACACACACACTTTCTCTCATGCACACACATACACACACACATACACACACACACTTTCTCTCCCGCTTACACACACACTTACACGCACACATACACACACACATACATAAATACACACACACACACTTTCTCTCCCGCTTACACACACACTTACACACACACACTTACACACACACACTTACACACACGCACACACACACACACACACACACACTCTCTCACGACACACACATACACACACACTCATTCACACTCACACTTTCCATCACATACACGCACATTCTCACACACACACACTTTTTCTCTCACACACAAATTCTCACACACACATTCCCCCCCACCACACACACACTTCCTCACACACTCACAAATACACTTTCTCACGCACGAACATGCGCACACACACACACACTTTCTTTCATGCGCGCACACATACTTTCTAACACACACTTTCTCACACATGCGCACACACACACTTTCTCGCACACACACACACACTTTCTCACATGCACACACACACTCTTTCATGCACGTACACACACACACACACACACACTCTCTCTCTCTCTCTCTCTCTCTCTCTCTCTCTCTCACACACACACACACTTTCTCACATGCACACACACTTTCTTTCACGCGCATACACACACATACACACACACACACACGCGCACTTTCTCGCGCGCACACACACTTTCTCACACACACACACACACACTTTCTCTCATGCACACACATACACACACACACTTTCTCTCCTGCTTACACACACACACTTACACACACACACTTACACACACACACATTCTCACGCACACACACACATACATTCTCTCACGCGCACACACACACACACACACACGTTCTCACACGCACACACACACGCACACACACGTTCTCACGCACACACTCACACACTTTCTCACACTCACGCACGCGCGCGCACACATTCTCGCACACACACACACACACACACACACTCTCTCTCTCGCACACACACACACACACACACTCTCTCTCTCGCACACACACACACACACACACACACATTCTCACACACACACATTCATACACACACACACACATTCTCTCACACACACACACACATTCTCTCACACACACACACACATTCTCACACACACACACACAGATTCTCACACACATTCTCTCACACACACATTCTCACACACACACACATCTCACACACACACACACACACACACATTCTCTCACACACACGCGCGCGCACACGTTCTCACACGCACACACGTTCACACACACACACATACACACATTCTCACACACACACACACACACACATTCTCACACACACACACGCACAAACACGTTCTCACACACGCACACGCACACACGTTCTCTCACACACACTCGCGCGCACACACGTTCTCACACACGCACACACACATCTCACACACGCACACACACATTCACACACACGCGCACACACATGTTCTCACACGCACACACACTTTCTCACACGCACACACACACTTTCTCACACATGCACACTTTCTCACACACGCGCACACACACACACACTCTTTTTCTTTCACACACATTCTCACACACACATTCCCCCCCACCACACACACACTTCCTCACACACTCACAAATACACTTTCTCACGCACGAACATGCGCACACACACACTTTCTTTCATGCACACACACATACTTTCTAACACACACTTTCTCACACGCGCGTGCGCGCGCACCTTCTCGCACACACACACACACTCACTGTCTCACGCACACTCACGCACACGCACACACACTTTCTCACATGCACACACTTTCTTTCACGCGCATACACACACACACACGCGCACTTTCTCACCCGCGCGCACACACACACTTTCTCACACACATACACACACACACTTTCTCTCCCGCTTACACACACACTTACACACACACACTTACACACACACACTTACACACACACACTTACACACACACACACTTACACACACACACACACACACACACACACACTTACACACACACACACTTTCTCTCTCTCTCTCTCTCTCTCTCTCTCTCTCTCACACACACACACACACACACACACACACACACACACACACACATTCTCTCACGACACACACACACACACTCATTCACACTCACACTTTCCATCACATACACGCACTTTCTCACACACGCACACTTTCTCACACGCGCACACACACACACACTCTTTTTCTTTCACACAAATTCTCACACACACATTCCCCCCCACCACACACACACTTCCTCACACACTCACAAATACACTTTCTCACGCACGAACATGCGCACACACACACACACTTTCTTTCATGCACACACACATACTTTCTAACACACACTTTCTCACACGCGCGCGCGCGCAC
>NC_091984.1:165373281-165379583 GCF_044704955.1 Pristiophorus japonicus
ATTGTCCACCATTATTTGTGACTGGATGTGGCAGGACTGCAGATCTGAACTGTTGGTTGTGGGACCGCTTAGCTCTGTCTATTAGCTTGCTGCTTCCATGTTGTCATGTATGTATGTGTGCTTGGGGTTACTAGCTACCAGGTGGCATGACTGTCGGAGGTCATTGGGCTGTATGCACGTGTGTGCAGCCCAGGTATAAAAGGCAAGCCATCATGTAATGTAATCACTCTGGGCCCTAATAAAGCAGAGCCAGGTTTGTACCTGTGTGAGTTTACAGTATTCAATCTGTCGAGTTATTACATAATAACACATGTCATTGAACCATCTAAGGTTCTGAGAGGGCTTGACCGGGTAGACGCTGAGAGACTGTTCCCCCTGACTGGAATACTTCGAACTAGGGGCCATAGTCTCAGAATAAGGGGTCAGACATTTAGGACTGATGAATTTTTTCACTCAGAGGGTGGTGAATCTTTGGAATTCTCTGCCCCAGAGGGCTGTGGAGGCTGGGTCATTGAGTATATTCAAGACAGAGATGGATAGATTTTTGGGCACGAAAGGAATCAAGGGATCGGGTGGGAAAGTGGAGCTGTAGAGGGTTGTCTCGGGGTCAGGTTCACCTCTGACCTTCTGAGTGGTTCGAATCGCTCCCACTCCATGGGATTTATTTGGGGATGTGACAAAGTGCAAGAGACAACTGGTTTGGTTCAGCGTACTTTGATTTTATTTTGGAAAGAAAAGTACAATGTCAAAACTTACAATCTCTAGAATAAGGAACACTTTATTACACATACAAAAGGGGTTACGGAAGATAATGCACCTCCCACCTCCCAATACCTAAATCTGATTGGGTTAAACTCCAGGGCAACAGTGATAATGCTCACCAATCCTCTTATTCACAGTTCGGGGTTCGCTGGACTCTAGGTTCCTGCTTGTTGGACACCGAACGTCGTGGAAGTCTTCTTACTGCGTAGTCTTCAGTTGGGTGGTGCCTGCTGATGCGATAGTGCGCATATTGGACTTATTGGGGGAGTACCCACTTCCTTCTGGTAGGGGTAGGTTTTAAAGTTCTTTTAGGTAATGTTTTACCCGTTGGTAGCTCAGGGACAGCTTGTAGAGTGGAAGCAACTTGCAAATCTTCGGGTTTTCGTCGAGTTGACTTCAGTTTGGAAATCGTTGGTCGCGGTGGCTCAATATTACCAATTTGGTTGCTGGTAATATCTTGGTGGTTGGTTCATTAGCCTCTTGCTGCCGCGGCATGTTTGGTGTCCTGGTCGTTTGCGATGCTGTCTTGGTCGATGTTCTGAAGAAACCAGGTTAATGAAAGCTGGTGTGCTGGTCTTGAAGTCTGCCAGGTCTGAAGCATACGAAGCTGGTGTAGAAGCAAAGTGACTACTTGGCTGTAAAACAGGGCCTCAATTATACCTTGAGAGCCTTGCTAATCTGCACGCCAAATCAAACCCGATTCTTTGTCTTAATTTTGGCGGGCTTGGTAATTCTTTGTTGGATTTTGGCAGGCTCGTTAACGGTCACCTGTTTTAGGATGTGTCGATCGGTTGAATTCGAGTTGTGATTATACGAATTATTTTCGGTGTTTATGTTGTCTGCCTAGGCCTGGGTTTTCCATGCAGGCCGGATAAATTAAAAAGTAGGACCTCAAAAGTAGTAATCTCGGGATTGCTACCAGTGCCACGTGCTAGTCAGAGTAGGAATCGCAGGATAGCGCAGATTAATACGTGGCTTGAGCAGTGGTGCAGCAGGGAGGGATTCAAATTCCTGGGGCATTGGAACCGATTCTGGGGGAGGTGGGACCAGTACAAACCGGACGGTCTGCACCTGGGCAGGACCGGAACCAATGTCCTAGGGGGAGTGTTTGCTAGTGCTGTTGGGGAAGAGTTAAACTAATATGGCAGGGGGATGGGAACCAATGCAGGGAGACAGAGGGAGACAAAAAGGAGGCAAAAGCAAAAGACAGAAAGGAGATGAAGAAAAGTGGAGGGCAGAGAAACCCAAGGCAAAGAACAAAAAGGGCCACTGTACAGCAAAATTCTAAAAGGACAAAGGGTGTTAGAAAAAACAAGCCTGAAGGCTTTGTGTCTTAATGCAAGGAGTATCCGCAATAAGGTGGATGAATTAACTGTGCAAATAGATGTGAACAAATATGATGTGATTGGGATTACGGAGACGTGGCTCCAGGATGATCAGGGCTGGGAACTCAACATCCAGGGGTATTCAACATTCAGGAAGGATAGAATAAAATGAAAAGGAGGTGGGGTAGCATTGCTGGTTAAAGAGGAGATTAATGCAATAGTTAGGAAAGACATTAGCTTGGATGATGTGGAATCTATATGGGTAGAGCTGCAGAACACCAAAGGGCAAAAAACATTAGTGGGAGTTGTGTACAGACCTCCAAACAGTAGTAGTGATGTTGGGGAGGGCATCAAACAGGAAATTAGGGGTGCATGCAATAAAGGTACAGCAGTTATAATGGGTGACTTTAATATGCACATAGATTGGGCTAGCCAAACTGGAAGCAATACGGTGGAGGAGGATTTCCTGGAGTGCATAAGGGATGGTTTTCTAGACCAATATGTCAAGGAACCAACTAGGGGGGAGGCCATCTTAGACTGGGTGTTGTGTAATGAGAGAGGATTAATTAGCAATCTCATTGTGCGAGGCCCCTTGGGGAAGAGGGACCATAATATGGTGGAATTCTGCATTAGGATGGAGAATGAAACAGTTAATTCAGAGACCATGGTCCAGAACTTAAAGAAGGGTAACTTTGAAGGTATGAGGCGTGAATTGGCTAGATAGATTGGCGAATGATACTTAAGGGGTTGACTGTTGATGGGCAATGGCAGGCATTTAGAGACCGCATGGATGAATTACAACAATTGTACATTCCTGTCTGGCGTAAAAATAAAAAAGGGAAGGTGGCTCAACCGTGGCTATCTAGGGAAATCAGGGATAGTATTAAAGCCAAGGAAGTGGCATACAAATTGGCTAAAAATAGCAGCGAACCTGGGGACTGGGAGAAATTTAGAACTCAGCAGAGGAGGACAAAGGGTTTGATTAGGGCAGGGAAAATGGAGTACGAGAAGAAGCTTGCAGGGAACATTAAGGCGGATTGCAAAAGTTTCTATAGGTATGTAAAGAGAAAAAGGTTAGTAAAGACAAACGTAGGTCCCCTGCAGTCAGAATCAGGGGAAGTCATAACGGGGAACAAAGAAATGGCAGACCAATTGAACAAGTACTTTTGTTCAGTATTCACTAAGGAGGACACAAACAACCTTCCGGATATAAAAGGGGTCAGAGGGTCTAGTAAGGAGGAGGAACTGAGGGAAATCTTTATTAGTCGGGAAATTGTGTTGGGGAAATTGATGGGATTGAAGGCCGATAAATCCCCAGGGCCTGATGGACTGCATCCCAGAGTACTTAAGGAGGTGGCCTTGGAAATAGCAGATGCATTGACAGTCATTTTCCAACATTCCATTGACTCTGGATCAGTTCCTATCGAGTGGAGGGTAGCCAATGTAACCCCACTTTTTAAAAAAGGAAGGAGAGAGAAAGCAGGGAATTACAGCCTGACCTCAGTAGTGGGTAAAATGATGGAATCAATTATTAAGGATGTCATAGCAGCGCATTTGGAAAATGGTGACATGATAGGTCCAAGTCAGCATGGATTTGTGAAAGGGAAATCATGCTTGACAAATCTTCTGGAATTTTTTGAGGATGTTTCCAGTAAAGTGGACAAAGGAGAACCAGTTGATGTGGTGTATTTGGACTTTCAGAAGGCTTTCGACAAGGTCCCACACAAGAGATTAATGTGAAAAGTTAAAGCACATGGGATTGGGGGTTGTGTGCTGACGTGGATTGAGAATTGGTTGTCAGACAGGAAGCAAAGAGTAGGAGTAAATGGGTACTTTTCAGAATGGCAGGCAGTGACTAGTGGGGTACCGCAAGGTTCTGTGCTGGGGCCCCAGCTGTTTACATTGTACATTAATGATTTAGACGAAGGGATTAAATGTAGTATCTCCAAATTTGCGGATGACACTAAGTTGGGTGGCAGTGTGAGCTGCGAGGAGGATGCTATGAGGCTGCAGAGTGACTTGGATAGGTTCGGTGAGTGGGCAAATGCATGGCAGATGAAGTATAATGTGGATAAATGTGAAGTTATCCACTTTGGTGCTAAAAACAGAGAGACAGACTATTATCTGAATGGTGACAGATTAGGAAAAGGGAAGGTGCAACGAGACCTGGGTGTCATGGTACATCAGTCATTGAAGGTTGGCATGCAGGTATAGCAGGCGGTTAAGAAAGCAAATGGCATGTTGGCCTTCATAGCGAGGGGATTTGAGTACAGGGGCAGGGAGGTGTTGCTACAGTTGTACAGGGCCTTGGTGAGGCCACACCTGGAGTATTGTGTACAGTTTTGGTCTCCTAACTTGAGGAAGGACATTCTTGCTATTGAGGGAGTGCAGCAAAGATTCACCAGACTGATTCCCGGGATGGTGGGACTGACCTATCAAGAAAGACTGGATTAACTGGGCTTGTATTCACTGGAGTTCAGAAGAGTGAGAGGGGACCTCATAGAAATGTTTAAAATTCTGACGGGTTTGGACAGGTTAGATGCAGGAAGAATGTTCCCAATGTTGGTAAAGTCCAGAGCCAGGGGTCACAGTCTAAGGATAAGGGGTAAGCCATTTAGGACCGAGATGAGGAGAAACTTCTTCACCCAGAGAGTGGTGAACCTGTGGAATTCTCTATCACAGGAAGTTGTTGAGGCCAATTCACTAAATATATTCAAAAGGGAGTTAGATGAAGTCCTTACTACTCGGGGGATCAAGGGGTATGGCGAGAAAGCAGGAAGGGGGTACTAAAGTTTCATGTTTAGCCATGAACTCATTGAATGGCGGTGCAGGCTAGAAGGGCTGAATGGCCCACTCCTGCACCTATTTTCTATGTTTCTATAAGCGATTAACATTATGCATGCGCTGGATGGGTTTCATGCTTGGAGCGATGGCTGGCTTTCTCTGGGTCATTGTTGCTATGTTAATGTCTCCTGGGGAGCAGAGTTTTGGAGTTTACACAATTCCCCAGACAATTTATTTTAGCTCGAACATCCCAGACAGCTCCAATACCCAAAAACTGGTCTTTTCAGAAGTTAATGTTCCCCTGGGTTTTGTAGTCCTTTTCCCTTGCAGACCCATGCATCTTTTAAAATCCCAAAGTTCATTTTAAACGAGTCCAAAATGATCCTTCCTTAGGGTTTCTTCATACACAGAGGGGGGAACCTTTGAATTTTGAGAAAACTCGAGTTTTACTGAGCTGATGTAAAAGTTCAATCATGATCTTGTTATAATTCTTATTGAATGGCGAAGCAGGCTCGATGGGCCCCATTTCTTATGTTCCACTGTTGAGCATGTAGGCCTGTGTTGTAACTTCACCAGGCAGCCTGGTGCTACTCCTTCAGTTGTTCGAACTCAAGTTGAGGATTTCTGAGCATGAGGAGCAGCTGGAGTCACTGCCGAGCAGACGGGAGGCTGAGAATTCCAGGAGGTGGTCTCCCCACAGCTGCAGAGTTCAGGAGAGAGGAGAAGTGGGTGGCCATTCGGAGGGTAGAATGACACCGGCAGTGCAGGAATCCACTCACTGATTTTCACTGCTGAAAGTTAGGATGACAACACCTTGGGGGAGTGTAGTCTAGAGCACACCCATGGCACTGAGAGACAAATGACTGCACAGCAAAGTATAGAAATACAATCGGGGGATAGACAGGCGTTTCTGCAATCGCCGACGCAAGTCCCACATAGCTCAGTGGGCAGCACACTCGTCTCTGAGTCAGAAGGTTGAGAGTCCCGGGACTCCAGGGACTAAAGCACATAAATCCAGGCTGACACTCCAGTGTAGTGCTGCGGGAGCTCTGCACTGTCGGAGGTGCCATCTTTTGGCTGAGACATTAAACCGAGGCCCTGTCTGCTCTCTCAGGTGGATATAAAAGATCCCATGCACTATTTCAAAGAAGGGGCTAATACTTATCCCTCAATCAACATAACAAAAGCAAATTATCACATTGCTGTTTGTGGGAGCTTGCTGTGCGCAAATTGGCTGTCGCGTTTCCCACATTACAACAGTGACTATACTCCAAAAGTACTTCATTGGCTGAAAAGCACTCTAGTGGTCGTGAAAGGCGCTATATAAATGCAAGGCTTTCTTCTTTCTTTAAAATCAAAACAGAAAATGCTGGAAACACTCAGCGGGTCAGGCAGCATCTGTGGAGAGAGAAACAGAGTTAACCTTTCATC
>NC_091984.1:165714001-165734727 GCF_044704955.1 Pristiophorus japonicus
CTCCCCATCCCTCCACTCTCTCCCCTGCTCCTCCCCTCTCTCTTCCTTGCCCCTCTCCTCTGTCTCCTTTGACTCTTCCTCCTTCTCTCTCTCCCCCCTCTCACTCTCTCTCCCCCTCTCACTCTCTCTCCCTCCCTCCCTTCTCTCTCTCCCTCCCCTCTCTTTATCCCTAATCTCTGTCTCCCTCATCTCTCCCTCCCTACCCTCCTCCTCCCTCCTCTTTCCCGCCCTCTCCCCATCTCCCTCCTCCCTCCCTGCTCTATCCCGCTTCCCTACCTCCTCTCTGCCTCTCTCATCTCTCCCTCCCTCCTCTCTCAATCTCCTCTTGCCGCTCTCCCTCCCTCCTCTCAAACTCTCTCCCTCCCTCCACTCTCTCCATTCTCTTTCCCTCCCTCCATTCTCTCACCCCACTCCCCTCATCCTTCTCCTCTCTCTCCACTCTCTCTCTCCCTCTTTCCTCACTGCTCTCTCCCTCCCTCCCCTCTCTCCCTCCTTCCCCCTCTCACTCTCAATCCCTCCTCCCTCTGCCTCCCTCCTCCCTCTGCCTCCATCGTCTCTCCCTCCCTACCCTCCTCTTAGCCTCCCCTCCCTCTCTCCCTCACCTCCCCCTCATCTCTCCCTCTCTCTCCCCCCCTCTCTCCCTCCTGCCCTCTCTCCCCCTCCCCGCTCCCTCCCCTCCCTCCCCGTTCCCTCCTCTCGCTCCCCCTCCCTCCCCGCTCTCTCCCAATTCCCTCCCTCCCCCTTTCTCCCTTTCCCTCTCTCTCTGTCTCTCCCACCCTCCCCCTCACTCTCTCTCCCTCCCACCCCTCTCTCTCCCTCCCTCCCATCTCTCTCTCTAACTCCCTCCCCTCTCTATTCCTCTGCCTCCCTCGTCTCTCTCTCCATATCCTTCCACTCCCTCCTCTTTACCTCCCTCCGCTCTCTGTCTCCCTCACCTCCCTCCCTCCCTCACGCCCCTCTCTCTCCCACTCCATCCACTCTCCCTTCCTCCCTCCACTCGCTCTCCCTCCTCCCTCCCCTCTCTCTCCTTTCCCTCACTCCCCTCTCCCCATTCCATTTCTCTCCCTCCTCCCTCCCCACTCTCTCCCTCTTCCCGCCTTCCTCCCTCTCCCTCCACTCTCTCTCCTTCCCTCCTCTCTCTCCCTTCTCCTTCCCTCCCTCCCCTCAGCCTCCTCCCATTATCTCCCTCCCCTTCCCTCCTCTCCCTCCTTCCCCTCTCTCCCTCCCTCCTCGCTCTCTCCTACTTCCCTCCCTCCTCCGCACTCCCCTCTCTCTTTCTCCCTCCATCCCCTCTCTCTCCCTCCCTCCCTCTCCCCTCTCTCTCTCCCTTCACTCTCCCTCCTCATTCCCCTCTCTCTCTCAGTCCAATCCTCCCCTATCTCCCTCCCCTCTCCTCCCTCCCCTCTCTCTCCCACCCTCCCCGCTCACTCCCACTTCCTTCCCTCCCCTCTCTCTCCCTCCCCTTTCTCTCGCTCTCTCTCCTCTCTCTCTGCCTACCTCCCCTCTCTCTCTCTCTCTCTCTCTCTCTTTCTCTCTCTCTCTCCCCCAAGCCTCTCTCCGTCCCTCCCCCTGTCCCTCCATCCCCCTTCCTCCACTCTTTCTTTCCTCTCTGTCCCCATTCTTCCACTCTCTCACCATACCTCCCGCTCCCTTCACTCTCTCCTCCCTCCCCACTCTCTCCCTCTTCCCTCCCTCCTCTCTGCCTCCCTCTTCTCTCCCTCCTCTTGCTCCGTCCCTCCTCTCTCCCTCCCTCCCTCTCCTCTCTCGCTCCCTTCTATCTCCCTCCCTCCTCTATCCATCCTCCCTCCCGTCTCTCTCCCTCCCTCCCCGCTCAGTCCCACTTACCTCGCTCCCTTCTCTCGCCTTCCCTCCTACTCTCTCTGCCTCCCTCCCCACTCTCTTCCACTTCCCTTGCTCCCCTCTCAGTCTATCCCTCACTCCCATCTCTCTCTCTCCCTCCCCTCTCTCCCTCCCTCTCCACTCTCTCTTTCCCTCCCTCCTCTCACTCTCTGCCTCCCAACCCTCTCTCCCTTCCTCCCCCTCACTCTCTTTCCCTCCCTCCCTCCACTCTTTCTCCCTCCCCGCTCTCCCTCACTCCCTCCTATTGCACTCCCTCCAGTCACTCTCTCTCCCACACCTCTCTCCTTCCCCTCCCTCTCCCTCCTCCCTCTCTCATCTCTCCTTCCTCTCTCTCCCTCCCTCCCTTCTCTCTTTTTCCCTCCCTACTCTCTATCCCTCCTCCCTCTGACTCCGTCATCTCTCCCTCCATACCCTCCCCTCCTGCCTCTTTTCCTCCCTCCACTCTCCCTCCCTCACCTCCCTCGCTCCCCTCTCCCTCCTCCCTTCCTCCCTCTCTCTCCATCCTCTCTCTCTCTCCCTCCCTCCCATCTCTCTCCCCCTCGCTTCCCCCTCTCACTCCCCTCCCTCCTCTACCTCCCTCCTTCCCTCTACCTTCCTCCTCTCTCCCCCTCCCTCCCCCTCTCTCTCCCCTTCCTTCACTCCCCTTACTCTCTCTCTCTCTCTCTCTCCCTCCCTCCACTCTCTTTCTCTTCCTCTACTCTCTCACCCTCCCACCCCATTCTCGCTCCTCCCTCCCTCCCATCAATCTCTCCACTCTCTCTCCATCTCTCCCCTCTCTCTCCCTCCTCACTCCTCTCTCTCTCTCCCTCCCCTCTTGCTCCCTCCCTCCTCCCTCCAGTATCCCTCCCTCTCCCACCCCCCTCTCTCGCCCTCCCTCCACTCTCACCCCATCCCCTCTCCCCTCCTCTTTCCCTACCTCCACTCTCTCGCTCTCCCTCCCTCCCCTTTCTCTACCTCACTCCCTTTCTCCTCATCCCTCCCCACGCTCTCTCCCTCCCTCTCTCTCTCCCTCTACTCTCCCTCCCTCCTACCTCCCTCTCCCCATCTCCCTCCCCGTGCTCTCCCTCTTCCCTCCCTCCTCTCTCCCTTCCTCATCTCTCCCTCCCTCCTCTCTCCATCCCCTCTCGCCTCTCTCCCTCCCTCCACTCGCTCTCCCTCCCGCCACTCTCCCACCCTCCCTCCTCTCTATCTCTTCCTACCTCCACTCTCTCCCTCCCTCCACTCTCATGCCATCCCTCCCTTCATTCTCCCTCCTCCCTCCCTCGCCGCTCCCTCCCCTCTCTCTCGCTCCACTTTCTCTCTCCCTCCCACCCCTCTCTCCCTCCTCACTCCTCTCTCCCTCCCTCCCCTCTCTCTTCCACCATCCCTCCCCTCTCTCCCTACCCCCTCTCTCCCTCCCTCTTCTCCCCCTCCTCCCTCCCCTCTCTCTCCCTCCCTCCCCGCTCACTCCAACTCCCTACCACCCCTCTGCCTCCCCTCTCCCTCTCTCCCCCTCTCTCTCTCGCTCTCTCTCCCTCTCCTCTCCCTCCCTCCCCACTCTCTCCCACTTCCCTCCCTCCCCTCTCACCCTCCCTCCCATCGCTCTCCCTATCTCTCCCTCTCCTCTCTCATATCCTCTCCACTCTCTCTCTCTCCCTCCCCTCCCTCACTCTCTCCCAACCCTCTCTCACTCCCTCCCCTCTAACTCTCTCTCCCTCCCTCCTCCCTCTCTCCCTCCCTCCCCACACTCTCTCTCCCTCCCCTCTCTCTCTCCCAACCCTGGCTCCCTCCCTCCCCCGCTCACTCTCTCTCTCCCTCGCCTCTCTCCCTCCCTCCTCTTACACTCCCTCTGCTCTCGCTCTCCCTCACCTCCCTCCCTCCCCCTCTCCCTCCTCCCTCCCTCACCTCTGCTCCCTCTCTCTCGCTCCCTCCCACTCTCTCCCCTGCTCCCTCCCCTCTCTCTTCCTTGCCCCTCTCCTCTGTCTCCTTTGACTCGCCCTCCTTCTCTCTCTCCCCCTCTCACTCTCTCTCCCCCTCTCACTCTCTCTCCCTCCCTCCCTTCTCTCTCTCCCTCCCATCTTTTTATCCCTAATCTCTGTCTCCCTCGTCTCTCCCTCCCTACCTTCCTCCTCCCTCCTCTTTCCCGCCCTCTCCCCTATCTCCCACCTCCTTCCCTGCTCTCTCCCGCTTCCCTACCTCCTCTCTGCCTCCCTCATCTCTCCCTCCCTCCTCTCTCAATCCCCTCTTGCCGCTCTCCCTCCCTCCTCTCACACTCTCTCCCTCCCTCCACTCTCTCCATTCTCTTTCCCTCCCTCCATTCTCTCACCCCACTCCCCTCTTCCTTCTCCTCTCTCTACTCTCACTCTCCCTCTTTCCTCACTGCTTTCTCCCTCCCTCTCCTCTCTCCCTCCTTCCCCCTCTCACTCTCTATCCCTCCTCCCTCTGCCTCCCTTCTCCCTCTGCCTCCATCGTCTCTCCCTCCCTACCCTCCTCTTAGCCTCCCCTCCCTCTCTCCCTCACCTCCCCCTCATCTCTCCCTCTCTCTCCCTCCTGCCCTCTCTCCCCCTCCCCGCTCCCTCCCCTCCATCCCCCTCCTCTCGCTCCCCCTCCCTCCCCGCTCTCTCCCAATTCCCTCTCTCCCCCTCTCTCCCTTCCCCTCTCTCTCTGTCTCTCCCACCCTCCCCCTCACTCTCTCTCCCTCCCACCCCTCTCTCTCCCTCCCTCCCATCTCTCTCTCTAACTCCCTCCCCTCTCTATTCCTCTGCCTCCCTCGTCTCTCTCTCCATGTCCTTCCACTCCCTCCTCTTTACCTCCCTCCGCTCTCTGTCTCCCTCACCTCCCTCCCTCACTCCCCTCTCTCTCCACTCCATCCACTCCTCCCTCTCCCTCCTCTCCTCTCGCTCTCCCTCCTCCCTCCCCTCTCTCCTTTCCCTCACTCCCCTCTCCCCATTCCATTTCTCTCCCTCCTCCTCCTTCTCTCTCCTTCCTCCCTCCCTCCCCACTCTCTCCCTCTTCCCGCCTTCCTCCCTCTCCCTCCACTCTCTCTCCTTCCCTCCTCTCTCTCCCTTCTCCTTCCCTCCCTCCCCTCAGCCTCCTCCCATCTATCTCCCTCCCCTTCCCTCCTCTCCCTCCCTCCCCTCTCTCCCTCCCTCCTCGCTCTCTCCTACTTCCCTCCCTCCTCCTCGCACTCCCCTCTCTCTTTCTCCCTCCATCCCCTCTCTTCCCTCCCTCCCCCCCTCTCTCCCTTCACTCTCCCTCCCTCCCCTCTCTCTCTCCATCCCTCCTCCCTCTGCCTCCCTCGTCTCTCCCTCCTCATACCCTCCCTCTGCTCTCTCTCCCTCACCTCCCTCCCTCTCCCTCCTCCCTCCCTCCATTCCCTCATATCTCCCACCCTCCCTCTCCCTCCCCCTCCCCCTCCGCTCTCTCTCCCTTCCTCCCCTCTCTCCCCATCCCTCCACTCTCTCTCTCTCCACTTTTTCTCACTCCACTGTCACTCCCTCCCTCCCTCCCATTCCCTCTCTCCTCCCCGCTCCCTCACCTCTCCCTCCCTCCACTCTCTCTCCCTCCCTCCACCTCTGTCCACTCTAGCTCCCTCCCACTCTCTCTCCCCCTCCCACCCTTCTCTCCCGCTCCCTCGCTCCCCATTCCCTCCCTCCCTTCGCTCTCTCCCTCCCCTCTCTCTCCCTCTTTCTCCTCTCCATCCCGTCTCTCTCACTCCCTCCTAGCTCTCTCCCACTTCCCTCCCACCTCTCTCTCCCTCCCCCCTCTCTCTCTCTCTGTCTCTCCCTCCCTCCCCCTCTCACTCGCTTTCCCCTCCCACCCCTCTCTCTCCCTCCCAACCCTCTCTCCCTCTCATCCTTCTTTCCCTCACCCTCGCTCCCCTTTCCCTCCCTCCCCTCGCTTTCTCCCTCTCTTTGCTCTCTCCCTCTCTCCCTCCCCTCTCTCTCCCTCCCTCCCCACTATCTCCCACTTCCCTCCCTCTGCTCACTCCCTCCCTCCCCGCTCTCTGCCACTTCCCTCCCTCCTCTCTCTCCTTCCCCTATCTCTCTGTATCTCCCTCCCAACCCTCTCTCCTTCCCACTCTTCTCTCCCTCCTCCACTGCCTCACTCATTTCTCCCTCCCTAGCCTGCTCTTTCCCTCCCTCCGGTCTTTCTCCCTCATCTCCACTCTCACCCTCCTCCCTCCCTCCCCATGCTCTCCCTCTTACCTCCCTCCTCTCTGCTTCCTTCCTCTCTCTCCCTCCTCTATATATCCTTCCCTCATCTCTCACTCCCCTCTTGCTCTCTACTCCCTTCCTACCACTCTCTCCCTCCCTCCACTCTCCCAACCTCCCTCCTCTCGCTCCCTTCATCCACTCTCTTTCCCTCCCTCCCCTCATCCTCCTCCCGTCTCTCTCCGTCTCCCTTCCCTCCTCTCCTTCCCTCCCCCCTCTCTCTCCCTCCATCCACCCTCTCGCCCTCCCCTCCCTCTCTCTCATGCCCCTCCCTCATCTCACCCTCCTTCCTCTTACCCTCCCTCACATCTCCCTCCCTCTCGCTCCCTGCCTCCCCTCTACCTCCTCTCTCTCCCTCCTCCCCTCTCCCTCCGCCTCCCTCTACTCTCTATCCCTCCCTCCACTCTCTCCCCATCCCACCCTCTCTCTCCCTCCCTCCTTACCCTTTCTCTGCTTCCTCCCGCTCTCTGCCTCCTCCCTCCCTCTCCTCTCTCTACCTCACTCCCTCCCTCCCTCCTCTCCCTCCCTCATCTCTCTCTCCTCCATCTCCCTTCCTCACCTCTCCCCCTCTCTCCCTCCTCCCTACTTCCTCTCTCCCTCTCCCTTCTCTCTCCCCCTCCCTCCCCTCTCTCTCTCCCCCTCCTTCCACTCTCTCTCACCCCACTTCCCTCTCCCTCCCTTCTGACACCCTCCCTCCAGCCCCTCTCGCTCTCCCCCTCCCTCCCTTCTCGGTCCCCCCTCCCTCCCTCCCTTCTCTCTCCACCTCCCTCCCTTCTCTCTCCCCCTCCCTCCCCTCTGTCTCCCACCATCCTCTTTTCCCCTCCCTCCTTTTTCTCCCTCTGCCCCTCCCTCCCTCCCCTCTCCCTGCCACATTTCCCTCGCTCTCACTCCCTCCTCCCTCCCCCTCCCCTTTCTCTCCCTCCCCTCACTCTCCCTCCTCTCTGCCTCCCTCCTCTCTCTCCCTCCCTCCACTCTCTCTCCCTCCATCCACTCTCCCACCCTCCCCTCTCTTTCACTCCCACCCCCCCGCTCAATAACTCTCCCTTCTCTTTCCCTCCCTCCACTCTCTTGCCCTCCATCCCATCATCCTCCTCTCTCTCTCTCTCTCCCTCCTCTTTCTCTCTCCACACTCTCTCTCTCCTCACCTCTCCCACTCTCCCTCCCCACTCTCTCCCACTTCCGTCCCTCCCTCCCCTCTCTCTCGCAACCGCCCCCTTTCACTCGCTCTCCTTCCCTCCCCTCTCTGTCCCTCCCCTCTGTATCCCTCATCCCTCTGCCTCCCTCGTCTCTCCCTCCCTATCCCTCTCACCCTCCCTCTCTCTACTCCTCCTCCCTCTGCCTCCCTCATATATCCCTCCCTCTCTCTCCCTCCCCCCCTCGCTCTCCTCCCTCCCCCTCCCTCCCCTTTCTCCCCTCCCCTCTCTCCCCCTCCCTCCCTCTCCTCTCTACCCCTCCCTCCCTCTCCTCTCTCCCCCTCTCTTCCTCCCCTCCCTCCCCTTCCCTCCACTCTCTCTCCCCTCACCTCCCCTCTCTCCCTCCACCTCCCTCCACTCTCTCTTCCTCCCTCCCCTCTCCCCTTTCCCTCCCCCTCTCTCTCTCCCTCCCTCCCCCTCTAACTCCCTCCTTCTCCTCTCTCTCCCTCCCACCACTCTCTCTATCTCCCTCCCCTTTCTATCCCTCCTCCCTTGTCTCTCCCTCCCTCCACTCTCTCTCCCTCCCTCCTCTCCCTGATCTCTCCATTCCTCTCTCTCCCTCCCCCTCCCTCCCTCACCTCTCTCGATCCATCAACTCCCCCTCCTCTCTCTTTCCCTCCCTCCACTCTCTCGCCCTCCCTCCCCTCATTCTCCCTCCTCCCCTCGCTCTCTCCCTCCCCACCCTCTCCCTCCCCTCTCGCTCCCTCCTCACACCTTGTTCTCTCTCTCCCTCTCCTCTCACTCTCTCCCTCTCTCCCCTCTCCCTCACTCCCTTCCCGCTCCCTTCCTCACCTATCTCCCTCCCCTCTATCATCCTTCCTCCCCTCTCTCTCTCCCTTCTTTCTCCCTCCCCTCTCTTTACTTCTCCCCTCTTTCCTTCCTCCCATCTCGCCCTCCCCCTCCCTTCCACCCCTCTCTCACCTTCCCTCCAACCCCTCTCTCCCTCCATTCTCTCTCTCCCTCTCCCTCCCCTCTCTTTCATAGAAACATAGACACATAGAAAATAGGTGCAGGAGTAGGCCATTCGGCCCTTCTAGCCTGCACTGCCATTCAATGAGTTCATGGCTGAACATGCAACTTCAGTATCCCATTCCTGCTTTCTCACCATACCCCTTGATTCCCCTAGTAGTAAGGACTTCATCTAACTCCTTTTTGAATATATTTAGTGAATTGGCCTCAACAACTTTCTGTGGTAGAGAATTCCACAGGTTCACCACTCTCTGGGTGAAGAAATTCCTCCTCATCTCGGTCCTAAATGGCTTACCCCTTATCCTTAGACTGTGTCCCCTGGTTCTGGACTTCCCCAACATTGGGAACATTCTTCCTGCATCTAACCTGTCTAACCCCGTCAGAATTTTAAACGTTTCTATGAGGTCCCCTCTCATTCTTCTGAACTCCAGTGAATACAAGCCCAGTTGATCCAGTCTTTCTTGATAGGTCAGTCCCGCCATCCCGGGAATCAGTCTGGTGAACCTTCGCTGCACTCCCTTCCCTCCCTCCTCTCTTCCTCCTCTCTCATCTCTCCCCCTCCCTCCACTCTCTCCCACCCTCCCCTTTCTCACCGTCCCCTCGCTCCCTCCACTCTCTCTCCCCCTCCCTCCCCTCTCTCCCTCCACTCTCTCTCCCCCTCCCTCCCCTTTCCTCTCTCCCCATCCCTCCCTCCTCTCGCTCTCCATCCCTTCTGTGATGTATGTAGAGCATGTACACTAACTGTATAGTCACATAAGGTGTGCCACCTGAGAGTCACCTGCATAAGTGTGCAGGGCCCAGTATAAAAGGCTGCCCACCATTCTTGTGCCTCACTCTGGAGTTACAATGAATGGGACTAAGGTCACAACAGCTCAAGTACAATACTAGATCTCGTGGAGTCATTCATAAGAGTATTAAAGACATAACAACTAGTGACGAGATTACAAACTTTCATGCAAAAATGACTAACGTTGGTGCATTAGAAAAGTTCTTAGAGGGTGAAGATTGGGAAGCTTTTACAGAGCAGCTCGACCAATATTTCATAGCAAATGACCTGGTCGGTGATGATCCGGCCACGCTGCCAGATAAGCTCAGAGCTATCCTGTTGACCAGTTGTGGGCCTGCGATCTACGGCCTCATCAAGGACTTGCTTGCGCCAGAGAAAACATAATACGGGAGCTGAAAGTGCTAATTCGGAACCAACTCAAACCGAAGGAGAGCATCCTCAAGGCCAGGCATCGATTTTGTCCGAGGGGGAGTGTTTGCTCGTGCTGTTGGGGAGGGGTTAAACTAATATGGCAGGGGGATGGGAACCTATGCAGGGAGACAGAGGGAAGTAGAATGGGGGCAGAAGCAAAAGATAGAAAGAAGAAAAGTAAAAGTGGAGGGCAGAGAAACCCAAGGCAAAAATCAAAAAGGGCCACGTTGCAGCAAAATTCTAAAAGGGCAAAGTGTGTTAAAAAGACAAGCCTGAAGGCTCTGTGCCTCAATGCAAGGAGTATTTGTAATAAGGTGGAGGAATTAATTGCACAGGCAGCAATTAATGAATATGATATAATTGGCATCACGGAGATATGGCTCCAGGGTGACCAAGGCTGGGACCTCAACACCAGGGGTATTCAACATTCAGAAAAAAAAAGGAGGTGGAGTGGCGGTGCTGGTTAAATGAGGAAATTAACGCAATAGTAAGGAAGGACATTAGCTTGGATGATGTAGAATCGGTATGGGTGGAGCTGCGGAATACCAAAGGGCAAAAAACAGTAGTAGTGAGGTTGGGGACAGCATCAAACAAGAAATTAGGGACGCGTGCAATAAAGGTACAGCAGTTATCATGGGCGACTTTAATCTACATATAGATTGGGCTAACCAAACTGGTCGCAATACGGTGGAGGAGGATTTCCTGGAGTGTATTGGGGATGGCTTTCTCGACCAATATGTCGAGGAACCAACTCGAGGGCTGGCCATCCTAGACTGGGTGATGTGCAATGAGAAAGGACTAATTAGCAATCTTGTTGTGCGAGGCCCCTTGGGGAAGAGTGACCATAATATGGTAGAATTCTTTATTAAGATGGAGAGTGACACAGTTAATTCAGAGACGAGGGTCCTGAACTTGAGGAAAGGTAACTTCGATGGTATGAGACGTGAATTGGCTAGAATAGACTGGCAAAGGATATGTAAAGGATTGACGGTGGAGAGGCAATGGCAAACATTTAAAGATCACATGGATGAACTTCAACAATTGTACATTCCTGTCTGGAGTAAAAATAAAACGGGGAAGGTGGCTCAACTGTAATTAACAAGGGAAATTAAGGATAGTGTTAAATCCAAGGAAGAGGCATATAAATTGGCCAGAAAAAGCAGCAAACCTAAGGACTGGGAGAAATTTAGAATTCAGCAGAGGAGGACAAAGGGTTTAATTCGGAGGGGGAAAATAGAGTATGAGAGGAAGCTTGCCACGAACATAAAAACTGACTGCAAAAGCTTCTATAGGTATGTGAAGAGAAAAAGATTAGTGAAGACGAACGTAGGTCCCTTGCAGTCGGATTCTGGTGAATTTATAATAGGGAACAAAGAAATGGCAGACCAGTTGAACAAATACTTTGGTTCTGTCTTCACAAAGGAAGACACAAATAACCTTCGGAAATACTAGGGGACCGAGTGTCTAGTGAGAAGGAGGAACTGAAGGATATCCTTATTAGGCGGGAAATTGTGTTAGGGAAATTGATGGAATTGAAGGCCGATAAATCCCCGGAGCCTGATAGTCTGCATCCCAGAGTACTTAAGAAAGTGGCCCTAGAAATAGTGGATGCATTGGTGATCATTTTCCAACAGTCTATCGACTCTGGATTAGATCCTATGGACTGGAGGGTAGCTAATATAACACCACTTTTTAAAAAAGGAGGGAGAGAGAACACGGGTAATTATAGATCAGTTAGCCTGACATCAGTAGTGGGGAAAATGTTGGAATCAATTATTAAAGATGAAATAGCAGCGCATTTGGAAAGCAGTGACAGGATCGGTCCAAGTCAGCATGGATTTATGAAAGGGCAATCATGCTTGACAAATCTTCTGGAATTTTTTGAGGATGTAACTGTTTCGGATCGATAATAATAGACCCAGGTTCGGGATCAGGATGAATGTTAAATAAGAGACAAGACAAATGAAGTAAAGAATAAGATACCGTTTACTGAGAGAAAAGAAACATTAATAATAGTTTACAAAGAAAAGAGAAGTACGATAAGATGCAACAACGCTCATGGCCTTCAGCCCGTCGGGAACTCTGCAGCGACGACTGGTCTGGAGCATTGGGGGTCCCGGCACCGCTCGCAAATCACGGTCCAAGGTGAAGTTCGAAGAGCTACAGGACAGTGCTGTACCTTTATACTATCAAATAAACGTACTATTGAACAAAACATGGGTGTATGTGGCTTATGGCCAACTCCTAATCTGTAAGGCCCCAGGTGCTTGTCCACAAAGCATGAGATCTCGAGCCGCGGACCGTCTCATAACAAGCTGGTGTGCGTCCCGAGGTCGTTTTCTCTCTCTCTCTATATAGCAACAACAATCCACGAGGCATGGACACTGTGAATGACTAAATATCATAATTAACTGTATGTGATTAACCCCATACAATACAATCCACCCTTGATATTTAGACATTCTAAGTAATATAATCAAGTTGAAGGCGTAATGCATCAGTTACACATTGAGTATGCACAAGCAACGCCCGCAATCTACACTAAAGAATACATACAAGCAGTAATATCAGTAATAACGCGACGAGTAAAACAACGATAGGATGTATTAACAGCTTCAAAGCAGTGGATGTTTTTGGGGACTATCCGTAAAAGATGTCCCACCAATACAATCCACCCTTGATTGTCTTGCGTACGATCAGTGTTAGCTAACCGCCACCCTATACGGCCATCCCATGCTGTGTTTGAGGATGGAAGTAGTACAGTCACAGATAACGAGACACAGAGACTTGCCAGCACGAGTTGGTAAGTCGCCATTTTGGGCAGAATTCCTGTGGGAGGAAGCATAAGTATGTTAATTTCAGTATCGTTTAGTCAATTTACCCTTGTCAACACAGAGAGGAATATCTTGATCCGTCAGGAGCACCCAATAAGTGTTTCCTTCTCCTTTCACTAATATTTCCCCTGCTTGTAAAGGTTCCTGGGGGTACTGCACCCACACTTTTCCTCCTTCACAAACTGTGTCCTGAGTCTGATTTTCTTTTTCAATAGTAGGGACACTAACTTTGCCTAACATGTGGCTTACGGGAGCTCTCCCCCGCAATGGTCGGTGATTCAGATTGTGCACTGCTTGTGGTAAGACCTTTAACCACCCTTGCAATGTGTTAGTGGGAGTTAATATTTGAATCTGTTGCTTAAGTAGTCCATTCATACGTTCTATTAACCCTGCAGCTTGCGGATGCAAACTGGTCCTGGGATTCTTCCACTATTGGAATGGAGAAAAAGGCATTGGCCAGGTCGATTACTGCATACCACTCCGCACCTTCTTCAGACAGCTGCTCTGTTATAGTTACTACATCTGGGACAGTGGTTGCCAGGGGAGGGGCAAATTTGTTCAGTTGTCGGTAGTCCACAGTCATCCTCCAACTTTTGTCGGGTTTCTGCACAGGCCAAACAGGGCTATTGTAGGGGGACACCGCATGTCTAATGATACCCGCCTCCAAGAGCCCTTGTATGGTTTCCCGTATTTCTTTGTGTCCCCCAGGTATTCGGTACTGTTTTATAGTCACGATACGCGATGGCCGTGGTATTACCACTGGTTCCCACTTTGCTTCCCCTGCAATCACAGTGATTGCCCATATCCCGAATGAGAATCGCCCGAACGAGGTGTTGTGTGTGGTTCCCTTTAAAAGGTCCATCCCAATAATATGTTCCTTTACTGTCGATATTAAGACCGTTACCCAATGCGGAAGCCCATTTCCCAACGCTATTCTGATGGTTGTTCGGACAGCGGGCGTTTCTGCCCCTCCGAACCCATTAATCATCATACGGGTCTGTGTGTTTCCTAGGATTTCCATAATAGTAACTTCTGCCCCTGTGTCTAGTAAAGCAACATCTCTTTGTATGTTCCCCCCACCCCCTCCCCCCACACCGCCCCCCGCCAATGTGTCGTAATCGGAATGTGTGGCCTCAGGTCCTCGGGAGCTTGGGTTGAAGTGGTTCTAACGGGGAGTGCTCCCGGATCCCGGCCACACCCCTAGTCGACGGGATCTTCTACATCCTCTAACTGTCCTAACAATAGGTAAGTGTGCCCCACCCGCTGCCTTTGGGCTGGTCCCAATAATGCGAGTAGCGCACCTGTCATCATAGGAGGGCCACTCTTCATCAGCCTGCTCCGCATTCCTGCCGTAAAGAGCTCCTGATCTGGCCCCCCATATTGTTGGTGATATATTCCTCCGTGTTGCCATGTTGCACAACTGTATCACATCCTCCGCCATAGTATTCCAAGGTTTTACTTCTCCTTCGCAATCAACGGCAGAGGGATATTTTTGCCGGACCCCTATAGTAACCATGTCCCATAGTGAACAACAATCCATGAGGCATGGACACTGTGAATGAGTAATATCATAATTAACAGTATGTGATTAACCCCATACAATACAGTAACTAGTAGATTGGACAAGGGAGGACCAGTGGACGTGGTGTATTTGGACTTTCAAAAGACTTTTGACAAGGTTCCACACAAGAGATTGGTGTGCAAAATTAAAGCACATGGTATTGGGGGTAATGTACTGATGTGGATAGAGAACTGGTTGGCAGACAGGAAGCAGAGAGTCGGGATAAACGGGTCCTTTTCAGAATGGCAGGCAGTGACTAGTGAAGTGCTGCAGAGCTCAGTGCTGGGACCCCAGCTATTTACAATATACATTAATGATTTGGATGAAGGAATTGAGTATAATATCTCCATGTTTGCAGATGACACTAAGCTGGGTGGCAGTGTGAGCTGTGAGTAGGACACTAAGAGACTGCAGAGTGACTTGGACAGGTTAGGTGAATGGGCAAATGCAGTATAATGTGGATAAATGTGAGGTTATCCACTTTGGGGGCAAAAACACGAAGGCAGAATATTATCGGAATGGCGGCAAATTAAGAAAAGGGGAGGTGCAATGAGACCTGGGTGTCATGATACATCAGTCATTGAAAGATGGCATGCAGGTACAGCAGGCGGTGAAAAAGGCAAATGGTATGTTGGCCTTCATAGCTAGGGGATTTGAGTATAGGAGCAGGGAGGTCTTACTGCAGTTGTACAGGGCCTTGGTGAGGCCTCACCTGGAATATTGGGTTCAGTTTTGGTCTCCTAATCTGAGGAAGGATTTTCTTGCTATTGAGGGAGTGCAGCGAAGGTTCACCAGACTGATTCCCGGGTTGGATGGACTGACATATGAGGAGAGACTGGATCGACTGGAGTTTTGAAGGATGAGAGGGGATCTCACAGAAACATAAAATTCTGACGGGACTGGACAGGTTAAATGCAGGAAGAATGTTTCCGATGTTGGGGAAGTCCAGAACCAGGGGTCACAGTCTAAGGATAAGGGGTAGGCCATTTAGGACTGAGATGAGGAGAAACAGAGTTGTTAACCTGTGGAATTCCCTACCGCAGAGAGTTGTTGATGCCAGTTCATTGGATATATTCAAGAGGGAGTTGGATATGGCCCTTACGGCGAAAGGGATCAAGGGGTATGGAGAGAAAGCAGGAAAGGGGTATTGAAGGAATGATCAGCCATGATCTTATTGAATGGTGGTGCAGGCTCGAAGGGCCGAATGGTCTACTCCTACACCTATTTTCTATGTTTCTATACTTTGCCGATACGTTGTGGGACATCTTCGTAATTGGCATCGGTCATGAGGCCCTTCTTCACAGGCTACTGTCTACCGAAACCACCATCACTCTGCAGAAGGCTATCAGCATCAGCCAGGCGTTCATGACCTCAAGCTGCAGCTCCAAGCAGATGATGGCTCACTCTCAGGACTCAAACCCGGCAAGTACTGTAAATAGAATGGTGCCTTTCACAGGCAGAACTGTTGAACGTGAATCTGCCCAGGGCAGAGCGTACAGGCCCCCCAGAGTCCTTTAACTCAGATTCCGCCGAGGGGTGCAAACGTAAGTCGAGTAGCACCATGCTGGCATTGCAGAGGCAATCACAGGGCTCATCAGTGTCGGTTCAGAGACTATGTGTGCAAAGGCTGCAGCACAATGGGCCACCTCCAGCGAATGTCCAACGCTACTTGGAAGAAGATGGATGGGGAAGATTCATTGGAACTGGGAAGACTTCATCCCTCCAGCGATCAACGTCCCCCGTGCTCAGAGGCAGAGCAAGCCCCCACCTTTGGTTGGACCAGGCACCGGAGAGCAGATCCGCGCAGCCCCCGCGGCACAAACCACTCATCACGACTGCACGGCGATGATCCGGCCGAGACGACCCGAACGCACTGAGGGTGCCTTCCCAGCTTCAGTGGCAGAATCCCAGGGAAAGAAGATCACGGCAGTCGACATCATGGACAGAGAAAAGATGCCGTCCAAACCACGAGGTGCAGCGCTAATGGAGCAACAACACGTGGTTCCAGGCAAGGAAGACGATTGGGGTAAAAGTAGTAAGGCCATTTTAAAAGAGACCACAATCCCGCCATTTTTGAATGAACTGCTTGAAATTGGTAGCCAATGTAAAAGTCCAGCTGTAACGAGCAAAATGTTGTTGAACGATGTCGGGTGCAAATTGCAATCAGCCAATGTAGTGGGTGAAAACTTAACGGTCGTATACAAGTCAAGTGGGCTACCCTGGGACCAGAACGATGTATCATAGTGTCCCCACAGCTGACAGAAGTAGACAAGCCGCAGAGTAAACGATCCCCGGAGAGCAGAGGCACCGGTAGCGATGCCCTGCCTCAGCTCGGTTTAACATTGCAGGCACCCGATGGCATGAACCGCCACGGGCCAGAAACAGTAAACTGCGCCTATGCTCACAGTCGGCTATCGTCGCCCACCACCCGGGTGGAAAAGGTGCAGCCCACAAACCAACTCGCTACCACGGCAATGCCCAAGAGCGAAGGGTCACCCACAACGGCTCCTCTGAATGGGACCTGGACCAGCCAGGATCCCAAACTAGAGAGTGCTCACAACGGTGCCCTCAAGGAAAGCGAGTCAGCAGTCCCCTGCGAACTGCTAGACAAGACGAGGCAGCCCACCGTCGCTTAGACAAAACGTTCACTTACTCAGACCGCTTCCCAGGGAGCAGCAGCGACACTGTGCAAACAAAAAGGACAATGAGGTCACAGACACATCAGCTGTCTTTGGGCCTGCCCGACATTAGGAGTAACAGCAAGAGCCCTGAGCTCCGGCAACTCGAGCAAAATGAGCTCACCTCGCCCACAGACCCACTAGCATGGGGTGCTGCACTGCCACCAGACGACCCGGATCTCATCCGGCCGTGCTGGAACTAGACTGTCCTTGTGTACCTGTACTGATTATGTAAATGTACCACACAAAAAGAAATGCAACTATAATGCACCCAACAAATGTACCAAGATGTAAATGTAAAGCCCATGTGATGAACTTGACTGCAACTTGCATGTAACGGGCCATTAACATGATCTCTGTGTGGGGGGGAGAATGGAGTAGTCATGGACTCACAACCAGAAACTATTGGAATCTCCACTGGCAACAAATCTCACTATCAACCCACCCAAGCTAGAAGTGACCCTCCAATGGTCAACCAGGAAGAGCAAAGCCCAGATCACCGACAATGTAAGAGTCAATTTGCATTAAAGACTTGGGGGGAAGTGATGTCATGTATGTAGACCATGTATACTAACTCTATAGTCACATAAGGTGTGCCACCAGAGGGCACTGCAGTGGGAGACCTGAGGGTCACCTGCGGTGTGCAAGGCCCAGTATAAAAGGCTGCCTATCATGCTTGTGCCTCACTCTGGAGTTACAATAAATGGGACTAATGTCACAACAGCTCAAGTACAATACTAGACCTCGTGGAGTCATTCATTAGAGTATTAAAGACGAAACACCTCCCTCCCCTCTCCCTCCTTTCTACCCCTTTGTCCCCGCTCTCCCCGTCCCTCCCTTCCCTCTCTCTCGTCTCCCTCCTTGCTCTCTCCCTCCTCTCACCTCTCTCCACTCTCTTCCTCGCTCTCTCCCCCTCCCCTCTCTACCCCCATCACTCCCCTCTCTCTCTCACCTCTCCTCTCCTCTCCTCTCTCCCTCACACCCTCCTCTCTCTCTCTCTCTCCTCCGTTCTCTCGCTCCCTCCCCCTCACCTTCCTCTCCTTTCCCTCTCCCTCCCACCCCCCCATTCTCGCACTCCCTCCCTCCCTTCGCCGCTCTCCCTCCCTCCCTCCCGCTCTCTCCCTCCCACCACCCCCCCGTTCTCACCCTCCCTCTTTCCATCTCTCTCTCTCTCTCTCTCTCCCATCTCTCTTTTAGCATCCCTCTCCTCTCTGCCTCCCTCCTTTCCTCCCCTCTCTCTTTCTCTCTCCCTCCTCTCCCACACCTTTCTCCCCTCCTCTCTCTCTCTCCTCTCCCTCTTTCTCCTCACTCCCTCCCCCGGCTCCCCCCCCCACTCTCCAGCCCCACCCCGCTCTCCACCCTCCCCCGCGCTCTCTCCCTCTCCCCCTTCTTTCCCCTCCCCTCCCTCCTCTCTTTCTCCCTCTCCATCCCTCTCTCTTTCTTCCTCCTCTCTCCCTCTCCCTTCTTGCTCGCTCTCTCTCTCCCTCCCTCCCTCCCTCCCTGTCCTACTCCCTCCTCTCTCTCACCCCTCTCTCCCTCACCTTTGTCTCCCTCCTCTCCCATCCCCTCTCTCCATCCCTCTCTCTTCCTCCCCGTTTCCTCCCTCCCGCTCTCCTCACCCCCCTCTCCTCCCCTCCCTCTCTCCTCACCCCCCCTCTCCTCCCCTCCCTCTCTCCTCACCCCCCCCTCCCTCTCTCTCCCCTCCCTCTCCACTCTCTCTCCCAACCTCCCCCTCGCCTTCACCCCTCCTCCCTCTCTCACCTCACTCCCTCCTTTCTTTCTCTCACCTTTCTCTCCCTCCTCTCTCTCCCTCCCTGTCTTACTCTCTCTCTCCCCCGCTCTCCCTCTATCTATCCCTCCCTCCTCTGCTCTCCCTCTATCTATCCCTCCCTCTCTCTCTCACCCTCTTCCACACCTCTCTCCCTCCCTCCCCCCTCTCTCTCTCCCCCTCCCTCCTTCTCTTTCTCCCTCCTCTCCCTCTCCATCGCTCTCTCTCCGTCCTCTCCTTCTCTCTCACCCTCCCCTCTTTCTTCCTCTCACCTTTCTCGCTCCCTCCCTCCTCCCTCCCTCTGTCCCTCTCTCTCCCTCCCTCTGTCCCGCTCTCTCTCCCTCTCCCCCCACTCTCCTTTCCCTCCCTCTCTCTTTCCCACCCCCCTCTCTCCCCAACCCCCCTCTCCCCCCACCCTCTCTCCCCCCTCACTCTCTCTCCCCCCCTCACACGCTTCTATCTCGCCCCTCTCAGGCTCTTTCCCCCCAATTCACTAAATATATTCAAAAAGGAGTTAGATGTAGTCCTTACTACTAGGGGGATCAAGGGATATGGCGAGAAAGCAGGAATGGGGTACTGAAGTTGCATGTTCAGCCATGAACTCATTGAATGGCGGTGCAGGCTCGAAGGGCCGAATGGCCTACTCCTGCACCTATTTTCTATGTCTATGTCTCACTCTCTCTCCCCCCCTCACTCACTCTCTCTCCCCTCACCACCACTCACTCTCTCTCCCCTCACCACCCTCACTCTCTCTCTCTCTCTCTCCACCCCTTCCTCTCTCTCTCTCCCCACCTCCTCCTCTCTCTCCCCCACCCCCCTCTCTCCCCCACCCCCCCTCTCTCCCTCCCCCCTCTCTCTCTCCCACTCCCTCCTTCTCTTTCTCCCTCCTCTCCCTCTCCATCGCTCTCTCTCCGTCCTCTCCTTCTCTCTCACCCTCCCCTCTCTCTCCCTCTCACCTTTCTCTCTCTCTTCCTCCTCGCTCCCTCCCTCCTCCCTCCCTCTGTCCCTCTCTCACTCTCCCTCTCCCCCCCACTCTCCCACTCTTCTTTCCCTCCCTCTCTCTTTCCCCCCTCTTCCCCCACCCCCCTCTCTCCCCAACCCCCCTCTCCCCCCACGCTCTCTCCCCCCTCACTCTCTCTCTTCCCCCCCCTCTCACGCTCTCTCTCCCCCCCTCACACGCTTCTATCTCGCCCCTCTCAGGCTCTTTCACCCCCAATTCACTAAATATATTCAAAAAGGAGTTAGATGTAGTCCTTACTACTAGGGGAATCAAGGGGTATGGCGAGAAAGCAAGAATGGGATACTGAAGTTGCATGTTCAGCCATGAACTCATTGAATGGCGGTGCAGGCTCGAAGGGCCGAATGGCCTACTCCTGCACCTATTTTCTATGTCTATGTCTCACTCTCTCTCCCCCCCTCACTCACTCTCTCTCCCCTCACCACCCCTCACTCTCTCTCTCTCCCCCCAACCCCCTTTCTCTCCCCACCCCTTCCTCTCTCTCTCTCCCCGCACCCCCTCATCTCTCTCCCCACCCCCCCTCTCTCTCCCCCACCCCCCCCCTCTCTCTCTCCCCCACCCCCCCCTCTCTCTCTTCCCACCCTCTCTCTCTCTCTCCCCCACCCCCTCTCTCTCTCCTCCCCACCCCCTCCTCTCTCTCTCTCTCTCTCTCCCCACCCCCTCCTCTCTCTTCTCCCGCCCCCTCTCTCTCTCTCCCCACCCCCTCCTCTCTCTCTCTCTCCCCACCCCCCTCTCTCCCTCCCTCCCCCACCCCTCTCATTCCCCCCTCACGCTCTCTCTTTCCCCCTCTCATTCCCCCCCTCACGCTCTCTCTCCCCTCTCTCTGTCTCTCCCTCCCTCCCCACCCCACCCCTTCTCTCCCCCCTCTCTGTCTCTCTCTCCCTCCCTCCCCACCCCTTCTCTCTCTCTCTCCTCCCTCTCTCTCTCTCTCTCTCTCTCCTCCCACCCCCCTCTCTCTCTCTCCCCACCCCCTCTCTCTCTCCTCCCCCCACCCCCCCCCTCTCTCTCTCTCTCCTCCCCCACCCCCCCCTCTCTCTCTCTCCCCCACCCCCCCCCTCTCTCTCTCTCCCCACCCCCTCTCTCTCTCTCTCTCTCTCTCTCTCCCCGGCTCTCTCCCTCACCCCCCTCTCTCTTTCCCTCTCTCCAACATCTCTTTCAGCGTCCCTCCCCCCTTCTCCCTCCTCTTTTCCTCCTCCTTTCTCTCTCTCTCTCTCTCTCCCTCCACTCCACCCCCCCCCCTCCTCTTCTCTCCCCTCCTCCCTCTCTCTCCTCTCCCTCCTTCTCCTCTCTCCCTCCCCCGGCTCCCCCCCCCCCACCCACCCTGCTCTCCAGCTCCACCCACCCCACTCTCCACCCTCCCCCGCTCTCTCTCCCTCTCCCCCTTCTTTCCCCTCCCCTCCCTCCTCTCTTTCTCCCTCCCTCTCTCTTTCTTCCTCCTCTCTCCCTCTCCTCTC
>NC_091984.1:165734927-165757504 GCF_044704955.1 Pristiophorus japonicus
GCCAGAACCCATACTGTAATATGTCCATAGCTGGGATTTAGAGTGCTCATTGTAAGCACCCTGCTGGCTCCAAGAACGTACTCAGTCGTGACACCTGCCTCCCAAACTCATCAAGGCCTTTGAGTCGGTCATTTCTGGGGCAGACAATCAGTAAAGTTATTGGTTTCAACATCAACCACTACGACTGGTGGGAAAGATTCGGTGGGGGTTGGGGTTGCAGGTTATAATATAAAATCTGCATAACCCCACGCCAACATCCACGCCCGCTGGCATTTGTACGGTAATGGATATCGGGGAGTCCGACAATGTTCCCTTTCAATTTTAGGGGTGTGCAGCCCCTTGCAGTCCATTCAAAAATCACCCATGGGTGATCTTTCTTATTTAAAAGCCGGCCAGCCAGCTGTGGGGGGGGGGGGGAAGAGGGTATGGGAGGGGGGGGGGGGGGGGGGAAGAGGGTATGGGAGGGGGGGGGGGGGGGGAAGAGGGTATGGGAGGGGGGGGGGGGGGAAGAGGGTATGGGAGGGGGGGGAAGAAGGTATGGGAGGGGGGGGGGGGGGGGGAAGAGGGTATGGGAGGGGGGGGGGGGGGGGGAAGAGGGTATGGGAGGGGGGGGGGGGAAGAGGGTATGGGAGGGGGGGGGGGGGGGCAGGGTATGGGAGGGGGGGGGGTGGGGGTGCTGCAGGAAACTCTGCAGTGAATCAGAGGCAGGAGCTGCCAGCTCCACAAGGTAAGTAGCTCTTTTAGCTCTCAAGGAGGTCTTTGGCCTCCCCCCTCCCCACTATGGGACAGTTGATAAGCATTGGCAGACATTTACAGAGATATTTCATAACTCGCAACAAAAATATATCCCAATGAGAAGGAAAGACTAAGAGAAGGGATAACCATCCGTGGCTAACTAAGGAAATAAGGGATGGCATCAAATTGAAAACAAAGGCATACAATGTGGCCAAGACTAGTGGGAGGCCAGAGGATTGGGAAACTTTTAAAAGCCAGCAAAGAACGACTAAAACAATGATAAAGAGAGGGAAGGTAGAATATGAAAGTAAAACAGATATTAAGAGTTTCTACAGGTACATAAAAAGGAAAAGAGTGGCTAATATAAATGTTGGTCCCCTGGAGGATGAGACTGGGGAATTAATAATGGGGAACAGGGAAATGGCAGAGACATTGAACAAATTCACGGTGGAAGACACTGAAAACATCCCAATAGTGGATAATCAAGGGGCTACAGGGAGGAAGGTACTTAATACAATCACTATCACTAAAGAAGTAGTACACGGTAAAATAATGGGACTAAAGGTGGACAAGTCTCCTGGATTGATGGCTTGCATCCTAGGGTCTTAAAAGAAGTGGCTGCAGAGACAGTGGATGCATTGGTTGTAATCTACCAAAATTCCCTGGTTTCTGGGGAGGTCCCAGCGGATTGGAAAACTGCAAATGTAACGCCCCTATTTAAAAAAGGAGGCAGACAAAAAGCAGGAAACTATAGACCAGTTAGCCTAACATCTGTCATTGGGAAAATGCTGCAGTCCATTATTAAGGAAGCAGTAGCGGGACATTTGGAAAAGCATAATTGAATCAAGCAGAGTCACCATGGTTTTATGAAAGGGAAATCATGTTTGGCAAATTTGCTGGAGTTCTTTGAGGAAGTAACGAGCAGGGTGGATAAGGGGGAACCAGTGGATGTGGTGTATTTGGATTTCCAGAAGGTATTCGATAAGGTGCCACATAAAAGGTTACTATACAAGATAAAAGCTCATGGGGTTGGGGGTAATATATTAGCTTGTATAGAGGATTGGCTAATGAATAGAAAACAGAGAGTCGGGATAAATGGGTAATTTTCTCATTGGCAAATAGTAACTAGTGGGGTGCCACAGGGATCGGTGTTGGGGCCTCAACGATTTACAATCTATATTAATGACTTGGATGAAAGGACTGAGTGTAATGTAGCCAAGTTTGCTGATGATAAAAAGATGGGTGGGAAAGCAAATTGTGAGGAGGACACAAAAAATCTGCAAAGGGATATAGACAGGCTAAGTGAGTGGGCAAACATTTGGCAGATGGAGTATAATGTGGGAAAATGTGAGGTTATCCACTTTGGCAAAAAAAATTGTAAAGCAAATTGTAATTTAAATGGAGAAAAATTGCAAAGTGCTGCAGGACAGAGGGACCTAGGGGTCCTTGTGCATGAAACACAAAAAATGAGTATGCAGGTACAGCAAGTAATCAGGAAGGCAAATGGAATGTTGGCCTTTATTGCCAGGGGATAGAGTATAAAAGCAAAGAAGCCCTGCTACAACTGTACAGGGTATTGGTGAGGCCACACCTGGAGTACTGCGTACAGTCTTGGTCTCCGTATTTAAAGAAGGATCATCATCATCATCATCATAGGCGGTCCCTCGAACGAGGATGACTTGCTTCCACATGAGTTCACAGATGTTTCAATGAAGGACCCGATGTTCCAGTCCTGAACTCCAACTGAGGGGGTGGAAGATGCCTGTGCGTGGATTTTTTATAACGTGTGGAGGCCGTTGCACACCAGCCACCATACGAGCTTGACAGATCTAGGCTTTTATCCAGTGGCAAGGGTTAACCAGGACAACTGGAGACCTGCTCTGCTGCTCGGACCTAGTGCGCACACATATCGCAGTGTGGGCTGGCCCGTGCTGCCCCTGGGCCCTCGGCTCTTCTGGGCTCCGTACCTTCATTTGCCGCTCCTACGTCATGATCTCTTGCCGCACCTATGACACAAAGTCTCACCGCTCACCCGTCCCGACCTTCCCACTCCTCTGTACCTGGGCCCCACCCCAACGTTCCTGCCCACACTCCAAAATGCCGACCAGGGTTTTGATGACGTCACCCAGTCGCCCACCACAAAATCGTTGCACACTTGAAGCAGCTTGCGATGGAGGTTATACTTGGATATACTTCAGAGAAGGTTCACTAGGTTGATTCCGGAGATGAGGGGGTTGACTTATGAAGATAGGTTGAGTCGGTTGCACCTATACTCATTGGAGTTCAGAAGTATGAGAGGTGATCTAACCGAAGCATATAAGATAATGAGGGGGCTCAACAAGGTGGATGCAGAGAGAACATTTCCACTCATAGGGGAAACTAAAACTAGGGGATATAGTCTCAGAATAAGGGGCCGCCCATTTAAAACTGAGCTGAGGAAGAATTTCTTTTCTCAGCGGGTTGTAAATCTATGGAATTCTCTGCCCCAGAGAGCTGTGGAGGCTGGGTCATTCAATATATTTAAGGTAGAGATAGACATATTTTTGAGTGATAAGGGAGTAAAGGGTTATGGGGAGCGGGAGGGGAAGTGGAGCTGAGTCCATGATCGGATCAGCCATGATCTTATTGAATGGTGGAGCAGGCTCGAGGGGCAAGGTGGCCTACTCCTGCTCCTATTTCTTATGTTCTTATGTGATGGAGTGGATATGGGGAATGGAAGCTGAGCTCAGGGTCAAACAGGACATCAAAGTTAGGAATAGTCTGGTTCAGCTGAGAGAACGATCGGGAAGGGGATGGAATCGGTGGCAAGGTTCTGGAGTTTATAGCGGGAGCCAAAGCTGATGGCTTTGGTTTTCATGATCTGAATAAAATTGTGGCTGATCCATAACTACGTATTGGACAAGCAGTGTGACAACAGAAAAGCAGTGAAGAGGTTGAGAGAGGTAGAGATGGATGTCATCAGCGCACATGTCTATGGTTGATGCCACTGAGGGGCAGCATGTAGATGAGGAAGGAGAGTGTCGAGGATAGCTTCTTTTGGGCTCCAGAGGCATCCATGTGGGACAGGAAGAGAAGGCATTGCTGGAGGTGCTCTCGCTATGATTGGACAGATAAAAGTCGAACCAAATGTGGGCGGTCCCATTGAGCTGCACAATGGGGGCAAGGCAGAGGGGGATGTTGGTATGGTCAGCTGTTTCAAAGGCTGCAGAGAGAGGCCAAGGAGAGAGAATGCACCACGACCACAGTCACAGAGGATGTCTTTTTTCAGTTTTGCTGGGACGATTTCAGAGCTGTGGCCGGGACGGAAACCCGATTGGAGAGATTGAAAGGTGGAGCTTTGGGAAATACGGATTTGGGAGGTGGAAATGTGTTTAAGATCCTTGGAGAGAAAAGGAAGTTTGGAGCTGGGGTTGCAGCTTGCCAGGACAAGTTGTTGAAGCTGTTTTGAAGAGGGGGTTGATGATGGCGGTGTTTGAAATGGAGTGACTGCTGCCAACGACCAGAAACTGTGTTGGTTTAAGTATTAACAGAGCAGGTCTCCAGTCGTCTTGGTTAACCCTTGCCACTGGACCAAGACCTAGCTCTGTCAAGCCCATGTGATGGCTGGTGTGCAAAATCCACACACAGGCATCTTCCACCCTTCAGGATGTAGTTCGGGACCTAGAATGTCAGGTCCTTCATTGAAACACCTGTGAACTCATCCCCTTTTGATGATGAAGCAAGTCATCCTCAAAAAGAGAGACCGCCTAAGAGTAAGATTAATGTATAATAATACTGTAACATTGCATAAATCTGTGGAATCTGTGTTGGTTTAATGATATACAATAATTTTGCGGGAAGACGGTTACGGGGATTTATTTGTTCGGACTGCGAGCTCCATGTGAGGGGAGAGGAGAAGAAGATTAATAAGTATTGATTTTTGCTGGGGCAGATTTTCTTTTCCTGATGCGGCTCTGTTCAGCAATAGCGACGCTGCCAACTCGCTCGGTGCACAGGCAGGACCTGTAGGCTTTTGTTCAGGGCCTGAGGCCTATACTGGGTGTTTACAAAGCCCCCCTACTGGTTCCATTGCTCCCCTCTTCCCCCCCCCCCTTCCACCACCGGTTCCATTGCTCCCCTGCACCCCGCTTCCCCTCCCCCCCCCCCCCCCCCCCCCCCACTGGTTCCATTGCTCCCCTCATATACTCAAAGACTGAGCCTCCACAGCCCTCTGGGGCAGAGAATTCCAGAGATTCACATCCCTCTGAGTGTAGAAGTTTCTCCTCATCTCAGTCCTAAATGGCCGACCCCTTATTCTGAGACTGTGGCCCCTGGTTCTAGACTCCCCAGCCAGGGGAAACATCCTCCCTACATCTACTCTGTCACGCCCTGTAAGAATTTTGCATGTTTCAATGAGATCACCTCTCATTCTTCTAAACTCTAGAGAATGTAGGGCTAGTCGTGATGATGATGGGTTCTCCTATTATTCATACAGTGTGTACATAAGACTAACCACTATAAATAGACTAAAAGGGTGACTCCATTCACATTTACTTCTTCAGGTTTCAGTTTTCCAGGTCCTAGCTACCATTACCATCCATTTCCTCAGGCCCCATGGTCACCATGAAAGGTGTCCGTTAATGCCGCCCGCTTGCACTACAATAGGTACCTATCTTATCAGAAGTGGAAATCCTGCCCGCTTATCCTGTCCCGAGCTCTGGGAACCAGGAAAGCTGCTGTTGCTATAACTGAGATTGGCTGACCCAGCAGCGAACAGCTACTTCACACACCAGGCGATTTACTACCCCTTTGCACTCAGATCCTCGAAGGTTCGATTTCTTTCCCCCCTTGGTCACCTATATTGAGAAATGAAGATTTTGGAGAAGACACAGTAGCATAAAGCCAAGCTTTCAGATTGTCAAACTTTGATTCTAATTGTTTGCTTTGCTCTCTTTCAGAAAGCTGGATTTGCCCAAGTGTGCTGTGGGAGCAGCCCTGGAGAGAGATTTTCAGCTGCGGGGGTTTGGGTTTGAGGCAGCCCCTGAGCAGCTCCGTCAGCCTCGGATAGTCAGAGTGGGACTTATTCAGAACAAGATTGTCCTCCCGACTGATTCACCCGTGTCCCAGCAGGTGCGGGGAATGCATGGGTTTATTTTAATGTTTAAACTAAACCGATATGTGGATATCATAAGGGATGTAGAATTCCATAGAACGTCTAGCACAGAAACAGTCCTTCGGCCTAACTGGTCGGTGCCGGTGTTTATGGTCCACATCAGCCTCCTCCCACCCTCCTTCATCTCATTCCTATCAGCATAACCTTCTATTCCTTTCCCTCTCATGTACGTATTTAGCTTTCCCTTAAATGCATCTATGCTATTCACCTCAACCGCTCCCTGTGGTAGCGAGTTCCACATTCTAACCACTCTTTCAGTAAAGAAGTTTCTCCTGAGTTCCCTTGTGGATTTATTAGTGACTGTCTTGCATTTAAGGCCCTTAGTTCTTGTCTCCCCACAAGTGGAAACAACATCTCTACGTCTACCTGTCAAATACCTTTATAAGTTTAAAGACCTCGATCAGGTCTCCCCTCAGCCTCTTTTCTGGAGAAAAGGGTTCCAGCCCGGTCAGTCTTTCCTGGTGCGTATAACTCCCTGTTCTGGTGTCACCCTGTAAACCTTTTTTGCACTTTCTCCATTGCCTCTATATCCTTTTTGTAATGTGGAAACCTAAACTGTACACAGTGCTCCAAGTGTGGTCTAACCAAGGATCGATACAGCTTTAACGTAACTTCCCTGCTTTTCAATTCTATCCCTCTAGAAATGAACCTCAGAACCTTGCTTGCAATGTTTATGGGCTTGTTAATGTGCATTGCTACTTTTAATGATTTGTGAATCTGTAATGTACAATAACAAAATGCTGTGTAATAATATGAGAAATATGCAAAGCAATTTAATAATAACTTAATGTTTAACAGCTGGGAAATTATAATCTTTGCAGTTCTACCTAATAGTTGTGCCTGGGGTTTAAGAAGATGCAAGTGCAGCAATTGTCTGGCAGTCAGTGATCAGTCTGGTAGATATTACGCCTTTCGAACCAGTAGAAATAGTTTCTCTCTATCTACCCTCCAGAGAATTCCAAAGATTCACTCAGAGGGTGGTGAATCTTTGGAATTCTCTGCCCCAAAGTGCTGTGGATGCTCAGTCGTTGAGTATATTGAGGAAAGTGGAGTTGAGGTCGAAGATCTTATTGAATAGTGGAGCAGGCTCGAGGGGCCATATGGCCTGCTCCTAATTCTATTGTACCCTATCTGTTCTGCTTAATACCTTGAAAACTTCAATCAAATCACCCCTTAACCTTCTAAAGTCTAGGGAGTACAACCCTAATTTGTGTAATCTCGCCTCGTGATTTAACCCTTGGAGTCTGGTGGTTATTCTGGTAAACCTACTGCATTCCTTCCAAAGGTGTGGTGTCCAGAACTGCTCACAGTGCTCCAGGTATGGTCTAATCAGGGCTTTGTACAGTGCAGCATAACCTCTGACCCCTTGTATTCTAGTCCTCCAGATATAAAGGCCAGCATCCCATTAGCCTCTTTGATTATTTTCTGCACCTGTTCATGACATTTTAATGATCTATATACCTGGACCCCCCAAGTCTCTTTGGACCCCACTGTATTTAGCTTTTCACCATTTAGAAAGTACCCTGTTCTATCCTTTTTAGGTACAAAGTGGATGACCTCACATTTGCCGACATTGAAATCCATTTGCCGCAGTTTTGCCCATTCACTTAATCTGTCGATATCCCGGTGTAATCTTATGCTTCCATCTACACTGCCTACAATGCCACCTATCTTTGTGTACATTCCCAAAAGTAACGATCAGATTAAACAAATGTGACTGTAAATGGATTAACAAATAAATTATAAATGAGATAGAGGGAAAATGGCCTCTATAAATGCTGCAGGAGAAAAGGAGAAGGGGGGTCACGGGGAAAAGGAGAAGGGGGTCACGGGGAAAAGGAGTGGGGGGGTCACGGGGGAAAAGGAGAGGGGGGTCACGGGGAAAAGGGAGAGGGGGTCACGAGGAAAAGGAGAGGGGGAGTC
Source organism: Pristiophorus japonicus (assembly GCF_044704955.1). Classification (NCBI taxonomy): domain Eukaryota; kingdom Metazoa; phylum Chordata; class Chondrichthyes; family Pristiophoridae; genus Pristiophorus; species Pristiophorus japonicus. Next base: position 165,742,738 of record NC_091984.1, read on the forward strand.
ACGGGGGAAAAGGAGAGGGGGGTCACGGGGGGGAAAAGGAGAAGGAGGGGTCATGGGGGGGGAAAGGAGAAGGGGGGTCACGGGGGGAAAGGAGAAGGGGGTCACGGGGGGAAAGGAGAAGGGGGTCACGGGGGAAAGGAGAAGGGGTCACGGGGGAAAGGAGAAGGGGTCACGGGGGGAAAAGGAGAAGGGGGTCATGGGGGGGAAAGGAGAAGGGGGTCACGGGGGGAAAGGAGAAGGGGGTCACGGGGGAAAGGAGAAGGGGGGTCACGGGGGAAAGGAGAAGGGGGTCACGGGGGGGAAGGAGAAGGGGGTCACGGGGGGGGGGGGGGAAAGGAGAAAGGGGGTCACGGGGGGAAAGGAGAAGTGGGGTCATGGGGAAGAGCATTCAGAAGCTGGTTAAAAGGGTAATCAAAGGGCCAAAAAGCATGGCCGCTGAGCCTAAATTCTTTCAGTCTCCCACAAAATACTACATATTCTGAATGATTACTTCCTCCAAGCATTCACAAGTGATGAGCAACATGCCTTTTACAAACTGGTATCGCAAGTTAAATCAGTGCCTGCGATGTTAATGAGGTAGGCTAAATGGGTTCAAAACCAACAAATTCCAGGGGTCACATCATATCTATCTGAGTGCGGAGAGAGACTGGGGGGACAGTTGTGAGGCGCTGACCATCATTATGAGGGAGTCACTGGACACAGGGTAGGAGATACCAGTAGATTGGAAACAACTCAAGTACAGTTCCCTCGGAGGCGTGCAGCTGTGCAGCAATGGGAAAGGTCCTGTGCAGGCTACTCACTGTATCGCCAGTGTAAACACCGCACACGTGCAGACAGTTAGAGACCGCGCGGTAACCAAAGGCCACGCAGAGCAAAGCGCGGCTTACAGGGAACATCACTATAGACCCATTTGTTTTACTTCCATTTTGTGTAAAATAATAATGTTGAAGAGAAGGCTGAGGGGTGACCTAATAGAGGTCTTGAAAGGTTTTGATAGAGTAGATACAGAGAGAATGTTTCCACTTATGGGGAAGAGCATAACTGAAGGCCATCAATATAAGATAATCACCAAGAGATCCAATAGGGAATTCAGGAGAAACTTCTTTACCCAGAGAGTGATGAGAATGTGGAACTCACTACCACAGGGAGTGGTTGAAGCGAATTGTATCAATGCATTTACGGGGAGGCTCGACAAGCATACGAGGAAGAAGGGAATAGAGGGTTATGCTGATAGATTTAGATGAGGAAAGACGGGAGGAGACTCAAGTGGAGTATAAACGCCGATACGGACTGGTTGGGCCGAGTGGCCCATTTCTGTGAAAGGCTATTTATTAAGCTCAGAGCGGTGGGGGGAGTATTCGTTAGAGGGGGAGGGGAGTGGGGGGAAGTACTCAGTAGAGGGGGAGTAGGGGGAGGGAGTACTCATTAGAGGGGAAGGGGAGGGGGGAGTACTTGTTAGAGGGGGAGGGGAGTGGGGGTACTCGTTAGAGGGGGAGTGGGGGGAGTACTCGTTGGAAGGGGAGGGGGAGTATTCCGGGGGGGGGGGGGTGGTGGTGAGTACTTGTTGGAGAGGTGGGGGAGTACTCCTTGGAGGGGAGTGGGGTAGTACTCGTTAGAGGGGGGGGAATTGGGGGGCGTACTCGCTAGAGGGGGAGTGGGGGAAGTACTCGCTAGAGGGGGAGTGGGGGAAGTACTCGCTAGAGGGGGAGTGGGGGAAGTACTCGCTAGAGGGGGAGTGGGGGGGGTACTCGCTAGAGGAATGGGGGGAGTACTCGTTAGAGGGGGAGTGGGGGAGTACTCGTTGTGGGGGGAGTACTCGCTAGAGGGATGGGGGAAGTACTCGCTAGAGGGGGAGTGGGGGAAGTACTCGCTAGAGGGGGAGTGGGGGGGGTACTCGCTAGAGGGATGGGGGGAGTACTCGTTAGAGGGGGAGTGGGGGAGTACTCGTTGTGGGGGGAGTACTCGCTAGAGGGGGAGGGGGAGTACTTGTTAGAGAGGGACGAGGGGGGTACTCGTTAGAGGGGGAGTGTGGGGGCGGAGTACTCGTTAGAGGGGGAGTGGGGGGGGGGAGGGCGGTGTACTCGTTAGAGGGGGAGTGGGGGGGAGGGCGGCGTACTCGTTAGAGGGGGAGTGGGAGTGGGGGGAGTACTCGTTAGAGGGGGAGTGGGGGGGGAGTACTCGCTAGAGGGGGAGGGGGAGTACTCGTTCGAGGGGGACGGGGGGTACTCGTTAGAAGGGGAGTGGGGGGGCGGAGTACTCGTTAGAGGGGGAGTGGGGGGGGGGGAGGGCGGTGTACTCGTTAGAGGGGGAGTGGGGGGGCAGAGTACTCATTAGAGGGGGAGTACTCGCGGGAGGGGGAGTACTCGTTAGAGGGGGAGTGGGGGGGGAGTACTCGTTAGAGGGGGACGGGGCGGGGGGAATACTTTATCTGGTGATGGCACTCTAGATTAAAATTAGTTGGAGATTTGATGATTTGATTTAATACGGAAATCTAGTTTATATAAAGAGAGAGGGAGCGGGTGGGGGAGGGGAGGGGAGGGGTGCAATTTCTGTTTTTGACCAATAATGTGAAATTGTGGCAATACGCAGCTTTGAAACCGGTCTTCCAAGAATGCAATATCATTACAGAGTGACTGAAGCATTCTGCACATAACCATCTGGTCCCAAATGTAATAAACAACCGGCGGGGGATCGGAGAGGTGCTGAAGCACATCACTAATAAAGTTCATTAACGTTCGAGATTTCCAATACACCGTCCCTACAACTGGTGCAGGAATCTCCCAATGCTTCTAGTCTCAGAACAGGAATTTGCAAACTATTTTTTTAAAAAAACAACTACCCGCAGGCAAAATAGATGGCGCTGGGGCCAAACTATCCCCACCTGCCGACTCTGACCAACCACAATTTAGTGCACAAACAAGCGGCTCATTTATTATAATAATAGTCAGTTTTTGTTTATCCTGGGGCAGGGTGGGGCTGGGAGCACACGGTCCGCACTGAGTGACAGTTGCACTGACCAATGGGTGATCAGTGCCCGCCCGGCCTTGCAACCAATCAGGGTGGGGAGCGATGGGTCTGCTCCAGTGAGGAGATGACAGTGGATGTGGCGGGGCCAATGGGCACGGTGGGAGGGCCCAATAGATACGGGGTGTGACGGGGCCTCCCGCGGAGCTGAGAGGAGCATGTGGCGGGAGGGGACGGAGTGAGAGAGTGCGGGGTACAGAGGGAGAGGGAGAGGGAGGGAGGACATCAGCATTGATTCTATAGACGAAGAAGATGATAACAGTCTAAACAAGTACTGTTGCAATAAAGATACTAATTTGATCGCAAATGTTTTGCGGGCCTCTGCGAGTATCTGAATTAATTCTACAATTCACACAATGGTAATAAATTAAACTACAACTGAACAAGATTTTAAAAATCTTTATTCCTCATTTTGGGAAGTCTGGTGACAACAAACAAAAACCCACTGGAACTGCGTACGCACAACGACTTCCGGTCATTGGCCCAGTCGCACCCATATCATTCATGGGCCACTAATCACCGAGACCGACATTCTCCCCTCAGCATTGAGAGAATTCTCCTTCACTGTCTTTCAGCAGTGACAGGTTGAGAAAGGTGCAGGAAAAACAAATCACTCACCCAGGCCGAAATAACATCTGCTTTTGTAAAATATTAACTTTTTTTTCAAAGAAAGGCTAGTATTCTGCTGTGCAGATAATAACTGGGATGGTTCTCTACTTTTATTTTAAACCCTCAGGTTGCAGCAATTCAAAAACGAATCGGAGACCTTGTGGAAGTGGCTGCCATGTGTGGAGTAAATGTCATCTGTTTCCAGGAAACCTGGAGTAAGTGATCTCTTCCTTCAAGGGGCCAGTGAAGTACAACAGCCAAGCCCGACACGCACAAGGATCCTGTTTTCACAATTCATGCCTTGGGTTTGCTTAGCATTCTTATTTTCAAATCCCTCCATGGCCTTGCCCCTCCCTATCTCTGTAATCTCCTCCAGCCCCACAACCACCCAAGATGTCTGCGCTCCTCTAATTCTGCTCTCTTGAGCATCCCTGATTGTAATCGCTCTACCAACGGTGGCTGTGCCTTCTGTTGCCTAGGCCCCAAGCTCTGGAATTCCCTGCCTAAACCTCTCCATCTCTCTACCTCTCTTTCCCTTTTTAAGACGCTAATTAAAACTTACCTCTTTGACCAAGCTTTTGGTCACCTGCGCTAATTTCTACTTATGCGGCTCGGTGTCAAATCTTTGATCTCATAATACTCCTGTGAAGCGCCTTGGGACGTTTCACTGCGTTAAAGGCGCTAAATAAATACAAGTTGTTCTTTCTGTACACCCATGTTGTAGTTTGAAGGGGTGATTGTGCAATCTGCCACTCCCAGTAAGTAATGCACATTCACAGAGCCGCATCTCGTAGAAATACTGGGCTTATACCCCGTGATTTTCTGTCAATAATCAACAGAGTTTCACCCGCTGCACACTCGGGATTTCCTGAGATACGCTCCCACGGGATAGTCAAATTGCGAAATCACCCCATTGACGGGCAGGGTTTTAGATATTCTATGTATTGACAAACGTCGGTGTCTGCAGCCCATACTGTCCCCATTCAGGTAAAGTGCCACTTCTGCCCTAGTGTTTATAAACAGCTCCCAATTGTCAGCTCGGCTTCTTTAGTGATGGTTTGCCCTCTGAGGCAGAAAGTTGTGACTCCGGGACATGAGCACAGCATCTAAGCAGCACCGAGTGAGAGCTGCATTGTCAAGAGGTATCGTACTTTGGATGAAAGGCTGAGTCACTGTTCCGTCTGCCTGTTTTAGAAGTAGTGCAGGGGGAGTCCTGGAGCCTGAAATTCCCCGTCCCAAAAGGGACGGCTACCGCGGAACAATTGATGGGCCACTGCGATCGGGTACTTTTCCCTTCCCGAGCCATATTCAGTTCTGGGAGGATTTGAGCGGTGTTCACATCTGCCGGAAATGGCGTGGTGAAGCTGCTATAAAGGTGAGTTTCCAGCGGAGAGGGAAGCAGCGTGCAGGCCGCTGGAAAGCCACCAGGACAGCGAAATTCACCGAGGAAAAGGTAGGACTTTTCCCGGCAGTGCCCCCGCGAGGTTTTCGATGCGGTGCTCGAACGCGACACCGCTGGGGCCCTTTGGTAGGTAAATAGTTTTATTACTTTAGTGTTTTTATTTCATTTTCCAGCATCCGCAGTATTTAGCTTTTCATATAGTTTTATTAATTGTTTTGGCTCCATTAAACCTGCTGAGTGCTGCTCAGTGGTTTGCACATACCCCTGTACTTTTGCACAACTTTCAGGTCTGACTCTTTAGTGGAGTCCTGTGGGCTGCAGAGACCTGCTTGGCAGGGTTGACCCTGAGGATGTGAGGAGTGTTGGGAGGGCGACACCTGGTACACCTGCTCAGAAGCAGGGCGGCACACAGGAGAAGGCGTCGCCATCAGCACCGTGCAGACAGGCAGCGGGCAAGGGAGGCAGCAGCCATGATTCGTTCATTTTGCGCCAGACCAGTGTCTTCACCGGCCCGAATCAGGATTGCGGTTGGCTGCTGGGGGACAAGGGATATCCCCTGTACACTTGGCTGCTTACTCCACTGCGGAACCCCAGGACAGCGCCAGAGCATGCATTTAATGATGCTCATTGTGCCACCAGGTGCATCATCGAGCAGTGCATAGGCATCCTTAAGCAGAGATTCCAGTGCCTGGACCACTCTGGTGGAACCTTGCAATAGGTCTCCATCATCGTCGTGGTCTGCTGCATGCTGCACAACCTGGCCACCATGACGGGACAGCCACTGGAGGTCGAGCCAGTGGTACCACCTGAGGAGGAGGAGGTGCAGGAGGAGGAGGAGCAGGAGGCCCCAGAACTAGGAGGCGTTGACCCATTGCCACCCTGGAAGGGCCAGGTGCAGACTGGCCAGCACCCTCGTGGGAGGGTGTGTCCTCATATATATATAAATATATATATATATTATACATGGAGGTGCCTGACACCTCCCCTACAATCTTCCTCCATGCATTATGTACTGGCGTTCTGCCAGGTCTCCCCACGTCAGGAAACACTATTCTTCTTCTGTCCTCCACACCGGCCATCAGTGTCTCCAGCTCCAAATCAGTGAACCTGTTGGCTCTCCTTGCACCTTTTACACCAGCCATCTTTCCAACCTCCTTCCTCCCTCAGGGCCTTGCTGCAAACCCTGGCCTTCAAAAACAGCTGGCTCATTAGAAACCCTTACCTGCATGCTGAATTTCTCAGTGGTGATAACGCTCAAATTAAGACAGCCACACCGCTGAAAAATCCACTTTGGAAGGGTTTATTAGTACTGGAACTGAATATGGGGTGGCCCAGACACACTCAAATTTTGGCGTTAATGGCCACATAAAGGTGGGGGGGAGCATCAGCTTTCCAGCGGGACTGAATTTCGGGCCTATGGTATGCTCAGTATTCTTCCTTCACCAATACCACCATAAATAGATTCATTGATTATTTGTCTCATTGCTGTTTGTGAGACATTGCTGTGTGCAAATTAGCTGCAACTTTCACCAACATAATGGTGACTGAACTACAAAGCAGCTCGCTGTATGAGAAGTGCCTTCGGATGTCCTGATAAGGCACGATAAATGCAAATTCTCTCTTGTTGACTCTGTCTTATGACTCACAGTATATCAGAGTGTTGGAGGGTGCATCAAAGAGTTTGTCTATTTGTGAACAATCCATAAGCCATACACCTTGGAACTGTTTCTTGGGTCCTTTCTACCCTCCTTATTCTGGCACTCACAAAGCTGAGATCCTCAATTCTTCATCACAACACCCCACCCCCAAACCCTTGCGAATCTTGGGACTAGACTTTCCACCTCACATCGCTGGGCTAGTGCCCATATATCGCCCAAAACGGCCTGCTATCGCCCATTTTGCTTCAAAAGTGCAAAGTTGGGCCAGAACATCGCCGGAAAATTGATTGGCCAACTTTCAGCTCACATCGCCCAGGTGATCGCTGAGGTAATTGCCCGCACATCGCCGGGCTGATCGCTCGCCGAGAGCATCGCTGGAGAATAGTTGCTTTTCCCGGGCCTTCCTCACAGAGCTGGTCACTACAGATGCCATTTTGAATGTCGGAGGAAAAGAGGAGGCTGGTTAAACAAGGAGTTTATAATTTGAGAGTTATTTAAGGGTCTTTTACTGTTAGATCCACTCACATTTATACTTATATTTATATATATTTAATTATATTTATATTTATTTTAGTGGAAAGGACATTTTAGTAGTAGAAAGGGCATTTATATCAACAGTGATAGTGATGGGGCCTATAGCTTCTCTACCATTACTTGTAACTGCTGAATTGCTGACGTCTGAGGTTAAGTTTAGTGAAGGGGCCAATCGAAGAGGTTGCAGACTAACGCGTGGCGGAGAAGGAGACCATAAGCCGACGAACTTACTGGGAAAAGCAATCTTACCTCAACTTGTCTGATAACACGTGCTTTAGGAGGCTGCATTTCCGAAAGGAGGTCATCGATGAGATATGCCAGCTCATCGAGGGATCTGTAGCCTACCAGCACCATCAAGACTGCACTGCCCGTTGAGGTCAAGGTTACTGCGGCACTATCCTTCTATGTATCGGGTTCCTTTCAGGCTTCAGCTGGCGATATCTGTGGTATCGATCAGCACGCCACACGCTGCTGCATTCGACAGGTGATTGACGCCCTTTATGCTCGCAGGATGGACTTTATAAGCTTCCCTATGACCAGGAGGCACAGACCGGAGGGCTTTGGGTTTCTCGAGAATAGCAAACTTTCCCATGGTGCAGGGAGCAATAGACTGCATACACATCGCCCTGATAGCATCTTTACAGAATGCAGAGGTGTTTCATAACCAAAAGGAATTCCACTCCCTGAATGTGCAACTCGTTGTCGACCACAACCAAATTATCATGGCAGTTAATGCTAAATTTCCAGGCAGCATCCATGATGCGCACATCCTGCGTCAGAGCTCTGTCTCTGACATGTTTAACAGTCAGCCAGAAGATCATGGTTGGATGCTGGGGGATAAAGGATACGGCCTTTCCAATTGGGGCTAGGCAAAAAACAAAAAGGGCCACTTTGCAGCAAAATTCTAAAGGGTCAAAGTCTGTTTAAAAAAAGCAAGCCTGAAGGCTCTGTGCCTCAATGCGAGGAGTATTCGGAATAAGGTGGACGAATTAACTGTGCAGATAGCAGTTAACGGATAAGATGTAGTTGGCATCACGGAGACATGGCTCCAGGGTGACCAAGGCTGGGATCTCAACATCCAAGGGTAGTCAACATTTAGGAAGGATAGACAAAGGAAAAGGAGGCGGGGTGGCGTTGCTGGTTAAAGAGGAAATTAATGCAATTGTAAGGAAAGACATTAGCTTGGATGATGTGGAATCGGTATGGGTGCAGCTACGGAATACCAAAGAGCAGAAAACGCTAGTGGGAGTTGTGTACAGACCTCCAAACAGTAGTAGTGATGTTAGGGAGGGCATCAAACAGGAAATTAGGGGTGCATGCAATAAAGGTGCAGCAGTTATCATGGGTGACTATAATATGCATCTAGATTGGGCTAACCAAACTGGAAATAATACGGTGGAGGAGGATTTCCTGGAGTGCATAAGGGATGGTTTTCTAGACCAATATGTCGAGGAACCAACTTGGGGGGAGGCCATCTTAGACTGGGTGTTGTGTAATGAGAGAGGATTAATTAGCAATCTCGTTGTGCGAGGCTCCTTGGGGAAGAGTGACCATAATATGGTGGAATTCTACATTAGGATGGAGAATAAAACAGTTAATTCAGAGACCATGGTCCAGAACTTAAAGAAGGATAACTTTGAAGGTATGAGGCGTGAATTGGCTAGGATAGATTGGCGAATGATACTTAAGGGGTTGACAGTGGATGGGCAATGGCAGACATTTAGAGACCGCATGGATGAACTACAACAATTGTACATCCCTGTCTGGCGTAAAAATAAAAAAGGGAAGGTGGCTCAACCGTGGCTATCAAGGGAAATCAGGGATAGCATTAAAGCCAAGGAAGTGGCATACAAATTGGCCAGAAATAGCAGTGAAGCCGGGGACTGGAAGAAATTTACAACTCAGCAGAGGAGGACAAAGGGTTTGATTAGGGCAGGGAAAATAGAGTCCGAGAGGAAGCTTGCAGGGAACATTAAAATGGACTGCAAAAGCTTCTATAGATATGTAAAGAGAAAAAGGTTAGTAAAGACAAACGTAGGTCCCCTGCAGTCAGAATCAGGGGAAGTCATAACTGGGAAGAAAGAAATGGCAGACCAATTGAACAAGTACTTTGGTTCGGTATTCACAAAGGAGGACACAAACAACCTTCCGGATATAAAAGGGGTCAGAGGGTCTAGTAAGAAGGAGGAACTGAGGGAAATCCTTATTAGTCGGGAAATTGTGTTGGGGAAATTGATGGGACTGAAGGCCGATAAATCCCCAGGGCCTGATGGCCTGCATCCCAGAGTACTTGAGGAGGTGGCCTTGGAAATAGCGGCTGCATTGACAGTCATTTTCCAACATTCCATAGACTCTGGATCAGTTCCTATCGAGTGGAGGGTAGCCAATGTAACCCCACTTTAAAAAGAAAAGGAGGGAGAGAGAAAACAGGGAATTATAGACCGGTCAGCCTGACATCGGCAGTGGGTAAAATGATGGAATCAATTATTAAGGATGTCATAGCAGCACATTTGGAAAGAGGTGACATGATAGATCCAAGATTTGTGAAAGGGAAATCATGCTCGACAAATCTTCTGGAATTTTTTGAGAATATTTCCAGTAGAGTGGACAAGGGAGAACCAGTTGATGCAGTGTATTTGGACTTTCAGAAGGCTTTCGACAAGGTCCCACACAAGAGATTAATGTGCAAAGTTAAAGCACATGGGATTGGGGGTAGTGTGCTGACGTGGATTGAGAACTGGTTGGCAGACAGGAAGCAAAGAGAAGGAGTAAATGGGTACTTTTCAGAATGGCAGGCAGTGACTAGTGGGGTACCGCAAGGTTCTGTGCTGGGGCCCCAGCTGTTTACATTGTACATTAATGATTTAGACGAGGGGATTAAATGTAGTATCTCCAAGTTTGCGGATGACACTAAGTTGGGTGGCAGTGTGAGCTGCGAGGAGGATGCTATGAGGCTGCAGAGTTGACTTGGATAGGTTAGGTGAGTGGGCAAATGCATGGCAGATGAAGTATAATGTGGATAAATGTGAGGTTATCCACTTTGGTGGTAAAAACAGAGAGACAGACTATTATCTGAATGATGCCAGATTAGGAAAAGGGGAGGTTCAACGAGACCTGGGTGTCATGGTACATCAATCATTGAAGGTTGGCATGCAGGTAAAGCAGGTGGTTACATAGAAACATAGAAAATAGGTGCAGGAGTAGGCCATTCAGCCCCTCTAGCCTGCACTGCCATTCAATGAGTTCATGGCTGAACATGAACAAGGCCAACATGCCATTTGCTTTCTTAACCGCCTGCTGTACCTGCATGCCAACCTTCAATGACTGATGTACCATGACACCCAGGTCTCGTTGCACCTCCCCTTTTCCTAAGAAAGCAAATTGCATGTTGGCTTTCATAGCGAGGGGATTTGAGTACAGGGGCAGGGAGGTTTTTACTACAGTTGTACAGGGCCTTGGTGAGGCCACACCTGGAGTATTGTGTACAGTTTTGGTCTCCTAACTTGAGGAAGGACATTCTTGCTATTGAGGGAGTGCAGCGAAGGTTCACCAGACTGATTCCTGGGATGGCGGGACTGACATATCAAGAAAGACTGGATCAACTGTGCTTGTATTCACTGGAGTTCAGAAGAATGAGAGGGGATCTCATAGAAACGTTTAAAATTCTGACGGGTTTAGACAGGTTAGATGCAGGAAGAATGTTCCCAATGTTGGGGAAGTCCAGAACCAGGGGTCACAGTCTAAGGATAAGGGGTAATCCATTTAGGACCGAGATGAGGAGAAACTTCTTCACCCAGAGAGTGGTGAACCTGTGGAATTCTCTACCACAGAAAGTTGTTGAGGCCAATTCACTAAATATATTCAAAAAGGAGTTAGATGAAGTCCTTACTACTAGGGGGATCAAGGGGTATGGCGAGAAAGCAGGAATGGGGTACTAAAGTTGCACGTTCAGCCATGAACTCATTGAATGGCAGTGCAGGCTCGAAGGGCCGAATGGCCTACCTATTTTCTATGTTTCTATGACCCCACTGTGTCGGTTTCCAATGCCCACCCCGGGTTAATTGGGCCTACCGGGAGTGCATCTCCGCGACCAGGGCCTCGTTTGCCTCGTCCGAGAACGATTTGGCCCTCCTCCTTCCCACCTCCACATCCTGCACATTGTGCTCTGAATCATCTGACATTTTAAATTCTCTTGCTTATATTCTCTCTTGATTATCTCTCTCGATTTGTTGATCTCTGTCTCTGTTTCTGGCTTCCTCTCTCTCTCTATCCTCTCTGCTCCTCCCTTTGCCTTCTACGCATGTGTGGATGACCCCTGACCTCCAGAAACGCAGGAAAAGCTGTCCACCAAAAAAAAACACGCATGCGCAGAAGGCTAGGGAAGCTTTTGCCTTCCTCATCGCTGAGCCGAAAATCGCGATCCAGAAAATGGGCAATGTTCCAGCGACCATGAAGGCTGACACATCGCTAAAGCTGGATTGATTGTTTTTAAATATCAGGAATTTATCCTGTGCCTCCAGAGGATCTCTCTCTGAAAGTAGTCGATCATCAGGAGACAAAAGCAGAATATTGCAGATGCTGGAAATCTGGAATAAAAACAGAAAATGCTGGAAACACTCGGCAGGTCAGACAACCTGCACCGAGAGAGAAACAGTTAACGTTTCCGGTCGATGACCCTTCGTCAGAACTGGGAATAGTTAGAGATATAACAGGTTTTTGAGGGAGTGCAGAGGCAGGGAAAGGGAGTTGGGGAGGAAAGAACAAAAGGGAAGGTCTGTGATAGGGTGGAGGGCAGAAGAGATTTAAGAAACAAAAGGGATGATTGCGCAAGGCAAAAGGAGATGGTAATAGGACAAGTTAAGAAACAAAAGATGAGTCTAGATAGGGTGTAACTGGGATGGCAGAATCATCAACAGCTGCTGTGCGAAAGAGAAAAAACCTCAGAAAAAACAAAAAATTGGGGCAGCGGTTACGATCTGAAATTGTTGAACTCGATGTCAAGTCCAGAATGCTGTAAAGTGCCTAAACGAAAGATGAGATGCTGTTCCTCGAGCTTACGTTGAGTTTTGTTAGAACAGTGTAAGGGGCTGAGGATGGAGAGAGAAATATTTTGTATCAGTTTTCATGGTAGAAGACACTAAAAACATCCCAATAGTGGATTATCAAGGGGCTATAGGAAGGGAGGTACTTAATACAATCACTATCACTAATGAAGTAGTACTTGATAAATTAATGGGACTAAAGGCGGACAAGTCCCCTGGATCTGATAGCTTACATTCTAGGGTCTTAAAAGAAGTGGCTGTAGAGATAGTGGATGCAATGGTTGTAATCGACCAAAATTCCCTGGATTCTGGAGCGGCCCCATCAGATTGGAAAACCTCAAATGTAACGCCCCTATTTAAAAAGGAGTCAGACAAAAAGCAGGAAACTATAGACCAGTTAGCCTAACATCTGTCATTGGGAAAATGCTGGAGTCCATTATTAAGGAAGCAGTAGTGGGATATTTGGAAAAGCATGATTCAATCAAGCAGAGTTAGCATGGTTTTATGAAAGGGAAACCATGTTTGACAAATTTGCTAGAATTCTTTGAGGATGTAACGAGCAGGGTGGATAAGGGGGAACCAGTGGATGTGGTGTATTTGGATTTCCAGAAGAAATTCGATAAAATGCCACATAAGAGATTACTGCACAAGATAAAAGTTCACAGGGTTGGGGGTAATATATTGCATGGATAGAGGATTGGCTAACTAACAGAAAACAAAGAGTCTGGATAAATGGGTAATTTTCCGGTTGGCAAACAGTAACTAGTGGCGTGCCGCAGGGATCGGTGCTGGGTCCTCAACTATTTACAATCTATATTAATGACTTGGATGAAGGGACCGAGTGTAATGGAGCCAAGTTTGCTGATGATACAAAGATGAGTGGCAGAGCAAATTGTGAGGAGGACACAAAAAATCTGCAAAGGGATATAGACAGGCTAAGTGAGTGGGAAAAAATTTGGCAGGTGGAGTATAGGGCTCAAGTTTCCGCCCTCTGGAAAAATGGCACATCTCCATAAGGTGTGCCGACTTTCTGGAATAAAAAGTGCGCCGAAAACTTACCTTGTGATTCTCCGGTCTCCTCAGGACGTCTTCGTGCTCGGCGTGGCGCAGCACAAGAGGTCGGGGGCGGAGCTAGGTTCCGGCGCTGAAAACAGTGCCGGGATCTCTGCACATGTGCAGTAGCTCCTTGCCCCAGAGTCTGCGTGGGAGTGGCCCGACACTAGCCCTGGCCGAATGGGCTCCCCGGGCGAAGATCGGGTCTCGGGCCTCCTGTTCAGCTCCCACCCCTCCTCCCGTTCAGTTCTCCTCCCCCCCGCCCCCCCCCCCATCTTCTTCCCCCCCCACCCCATCTTTCACCTCCCCCCTCCCATTCAGCCTTCTCCACCCTCCCTCCCCGTCGTCGGCAGGTCCTGCCCACCCGGCATCTAACAAGGGGTGGGCCCCGCCCGAAGTGTCGGCGGCAGCCCGGCCCGTTCAGCTTCTCTTCCCGCCAGCCCCCTTAGTTTCAGCCTTCAGCCTCTTCCCCGCCCCCCCGCTCTTCTCCCCCACCTTCTCCCACCCCCACCCCCCCCCCCCCCCCGCCCGACCCTCCTCCCCTCTGTCACCTCTCTCCCTCCTCTCTCCTTCTCCCCCTCTCCCTGCCCCCTCATCTCTCTCCACTCTCTCCTCTTCCCTCTCCTCCTCTTCCCCCCCTTCTCCTCCTCTTCCCCCCCTTCTCCTCCTCTTCCCCCCTTCTCCTCCTCTTCCCCCCCTTCTCCTCCTCTTCCCCCCTTCTCCTCCTCTTCCCCCTTCTCCTCCTCTTCCCCCCCTCTCCTCCTCTTCCCTCCCCTTCTCCTCCTCTTCCCCCCCCTTCTCCTCCTCTCCCCCCTCTCCTCCCTCCTCCTCCCCCCTCCTCCTCTCCTCCTCCTCCTCTCTCCCCCCTCCACCTCCTCCTCCTCTCCTCCTCCCTCCTCCTCTACCCCCTCCTACTCCTCCTCCTCTCCTCCCCCCTCCTCCTCCCCCCCTCCTCCCCCCCTTCCCTCCTCCTCCTCCTACTCCTCTCTCCCCCCTCCTCCTCTCCCCTCCTCCTCCTCCTCCTCTCCCCCCCTCCTCCTCCTCTCCCCCCTCTCCTCCTTCTCCTCTCTCCCACCCTCCTCCTCCTCCTCTCCCCCCTCTTCCTCCTCTCCCCCCTCTTCCCTCCGTCTCCACCCCTCCTTCTCCTGCTTTCCCCCACTCCTCCTCCTCCTCTACCCCCCTCCTCCTCCTCCTTTCCCCCCTCCTCCTCCTCCTTTCCCCACCCCTCCTCCTCCTTTCCTCCCCTCCTCCTCCTTTCCTCCCCCTCCTCCTCCTCCTCCTTTCCCCCGTTCCTCCTCCTCCTTTCCCCCGTTCCTCCTCCTCCTCTCCCTCTCCCCCCTCCTCCTCCTCCTCCCTCCCCCCCTCCTCCTCCTCTCTCCCCCCCTCCCTCCTCCTCCTCTTCCCCCCCTCCTCCTCCTCCTCTTCCCCCCCCTCCTCCCTCCTCC